>NC_137128.1:44040265-44127765 GCF_949319135.1 Squalius cephalus | reverse complement strand
TTAATAGTCGACTTATTTTCAGCAGTCATCAACACGAAGACGTACCTTTAACTTCCCCAAGCTGGTTGCTCTCTAAAATGTGACATAAAGTGGTGATATCTCAGTGACTGAGCCGTTTAGTCATTTTTAATTAATTAACGGCATCATTATCTTCATTCAGGCCGATTCGAGAACACGCACGAAAACAAGAGGCGGGATTTATTGCATGAACCAATCATAACCGGTCATATCCAGTCATAGTGCGATGGAAGCATTGCCTCCTCTCACGTGACTTTCCTCCATTCATTCTCAATGACCCCCCCACTAAACCCAGCGCACGCATTAGGGGGTCTGTTAAAACTCAATGGGCTCAGAGACGAGACGTCCTGCTGTAACTTCACCTGCGGGTGTCGCTGTTGGACAGTGTTACTGTAGAAAATCAAGTCATTTAATGTCACATTTTGTAATATTTGCATTGTTTTATTTTTTTGTAATATTATTATAAAATTATTTTCATATCCAGTTTTTTTGAGGAGACACTGCCTCCTTTGCCTCCTCGGAGGAAACGCCCCTGATATGTATATAATGAGAGTTCAGATGCAAAAGCCTCTAAGTGCCATCTGAAATTTTCTTCTAGAATGATCATTTTTATCAAGCTTGTATATTTAAGTTCAGTAATTTCACTTAAATGACAATTAATAGGTAATCTTCATTGCCATTTAAGTGAAATTACTGAACTTAAATATACAAGCTTGATAAAAATGATCATTCTAGAAGAAAATTTCAGACGGCACTTAGAGGCTTTTGCATCTGAACTCTTCATATATTACTGTATTTTCTTCTATGAAACCAAAAAAAAATTCAAGCTTCTGCTTTTTCATACAACAAAAATGCATGGTAATATTTCCTGCTAGTAAAGCATGATGTAAAAGGTCCATACAGCTCAACCTTTTGACCAACCTGTAGTTTGTTGGAAGCATCACTGTTTGTTATGAAGGCATGATGTCTGACCACCACACACTTCTGAACACACAAGGCCATGCTGAGGGAGAGAGAGATCATTAGATAAAGATAAAGGTAAAACATTTTTTTACTGTGATGATGCTAGGCTGATGTGAATGGTTGCCATTTATCACATTGCATGGACTTTCTTATCATCGCATTATGTCATTTATTGACTAATATCATGATTATTGTGCCAAATCAGTGACGTCATCCAGTCACAATTCCGTTTGCTCTATGATGCGTATGTCTCATTTCACATGCTTCCAAACTGTGCTGTTGCCTGGCAACCCCTGCCAGCTTCTGATTGGCCAAGTGCCTCTGGCTCATGGACGGGTGAGATGTTCACGTAAACAGAGCATGATACGGGACGTACCTCTCCTTACAGCGCCGGAGAGCTTCAGATGCAATCTTCTTCAGATTGATCAGCTTGTCACCTCTGTAAACACCATCTGTAGGACACATAGAGAGAGCAAACACGTGAGATAGGAAGAGAAAGAGAGGCAGAGACAGAAAGATGATGAGTTGTGGATACGAAAATGGTAAGCTTTAATCCGATTGGCTGGCAGGTTTTATGGAAACTGTCAGGGTCCACAGGATTTTTATCAGTCCTTTAGGAAACAAACATGAGGGAATCATCCAGATGATTAAATAAAAATTATATTTTAAATCATATTCTCTATTCTCATAATAACTCCCATTATTCCTAATTTTATTACTGTAATTTTGTTTTTTATAGCGTCTAAAACTACTGCAATACAATATTTTTAATGTACTGTAAACAGTATACACACACAACAGTTTGGGGTCGATAAAATGTTTTTTATTATAATCAGATTTTCAAAGTCTCTTCTGCTCACCAAGGCTGCAAAAACACAGTAAAAACAGTAATATTGTGAAATATTATTATAATTTAAAATGTGAATATATTGTAAAATGTAATTAATTCCTGTGATCAAAGCATCATTACTCCAGTCTTCAGTGTCACATGATCCTTCAGAAATCAGTCTAATATGATGATTTGCTGCTCAAGATCAACATTTATGATTATTATCAAAGTTAAAAACAGTTTGTGCTGCTTCATATTTTTGTGGAAACTGCGATGCATTATTTCAGGATTCGTTGATGAATAGAAAGTTCAAAAGACCAGCATTTACTTGAAATAGAATATTTTGTAACATTATAAATGTCTTTTGATTTTTTTTTTTTTGTGGTGAAATATGACCTGAACATAGGTATTTACCTGAAACGTCACATAAAAACTATCTTTGGTTGGTCAATTCTTTTCCTGTCTAATTGACCTGACTAAGTAAGGCAATGTGAATCAGACTTTGCTGATAGTCAAAAGTGTGACTACACAGGATTTCCGGTATTGACGTCACACTCTTCACATTATCTCTGGTTATCAGTTACTGTCCAGCTTATCTGTAAAAGCTTGTTTGCTGAACAAACCCAATAAACACACAGTCAGCCCAAACACACGTCCTTTAAGACGGATCTGGACTTTCATGAGATGAACTTCAGCCATGTGTGTGTGTCATATTTACCTGCTGTTACCAGGATGTTACACTGAGCGTCCATGATCCTCTCACACAGAGACTCAGACGAGAAACCGGCAAACTGAGCGAGGAAGACAGGAGAGAGTTAGACTCTTCTGCGTTCAACTTCATTTCTCAAGATAAAAAGTCAAGTAGTGTGTATTTATATAGCGCTTTATACAATCCAGCTGGTTTCAAAGATGATTTAACTGCACTCTTAAAAAATGCTGGGGCGTTTCAACCCAAATTTGGGTCAAATA
This sequence comes from Squalius cephalus, assembly GCF_949319135.1. Taxonomy (NCBI): domain Eukaryota; kingdom Metazoa; phylum Chordata; class Actinopteri; order Cypriniformes; family Leuciscidae; genus Squalius; species Squalius cephalus. Next base: position 44,124,986 of record NC_137128.1, on the reverse strand, counting down.
TGGACAAACCCAGCTGTTGGGTTACATTTTTAGCCCAACGATTGGGTTTTTCCATATTTGACCCAAATTTGGGTTAAAACAACCCAGAAATTTTTAGAGTGCATGAAAATTATGATAAAATAAAATTAATAAAAATAAAATAAATTTCATCGAATATGAGACAAATTCAAATTCTGCTAAATTCTGCAATAGTGTCATTATTCAGCTCAAGTCTGTTCAATTTTAGCAAAATTTGTCCGTTATGAAACGTGGATAATAAATTTTATAAATCTGAGGTTCCGAAACAAATAGACTAGCTGGAATGGGGTCATCATCCAAGCATAAAAAAATAGGCTTTGATATCTGATAAAAAGTAATGGTGTGTTATTTTTAACTCCAGCTGTAACCTTTACATGGCTGAAGAGGCTTGGCCGGCAGAAATAGTTCTGGCAGGGTGAATGAGGCTCATTTCATGCATATTAATGATACCGTGCTAAATACTGACCCGAGTTTAAACTCTCCTCGACACCATACTCGACAGAACAGAATATTCCCTTTAAAGTCAGCATGAAATCAAAATGGCCAATTCTTATTCAATTCTCAAACAGTAGAGTGTTGGCGCGTGCAACGCCAGGTCATGGGTTCAATTCCCAAGGAAAGCAAGAACTGATAAGAATGTAAATGTGTACCTTGAAATGCAATGTAAGTCGCTTTGGATAAAAGCGTCTGCCAAATGCATAAATGGAAATGTAAATTCACGTGTCTCGTAATCTTTAATTCAAATATCTTCCCCTCCCTCTTGCAGCATCTCTTCTCTTCTCTGATGAAGAGGGCGGGGCAACCTGTCACTCACACCAGATCCACCAATAGCAAACCACAACCATGCAATCAATTCCTCATGGACAAAATCAAGCCCCGCCCAGTTCCAGAAGCCGTTTCACTCGGATATATGTCACAATAGGGGAAAACAGACTATCGCAACTAGCGTTTCATGCCGACTTTAATGTAAAACTCCTACAGATGTGTAAACCTGCTCACCACTATAGAGTGAACAGCCCCGATTCGAGCGCAGGCCAGCATCGTGTACACCAGCTCTGGAATCATGGGTAAGTAGATGGCGACTCTGTCCCCCTTCTTCACACCTGGATCACAGAAACAAACATTAAAGTCAATACTCAGAGGTTCAGACTGAATGCACTAATACTGCTAGAAAAGCGGAGTAAAAATCAAAGCCAGAGGCGGGCGATGCTCTTACCCAACAGCTTTAATGCGTTGGCACATCGGCACACGTTTCTCAACAGCTGGTTGTAGGTGACGGTCAGGTGATGGTCAGGCGAGTTTCCCTCCCTGCAGAAAACCAGCAATATTAAACCATTAGCAAATAACAGATTTATTATGCAATACAGTGTGCCGTCCTAATGAGGTTTTCCATCTGCGTTTCAAATGATTTTGCAATTCCAATATGTCTATCTATCTATCTATCTATCTATCTATCTATCTATCTATCTATCTATCTATCTATCTATCTATCTATCTATCTATCTATCTATCTATCCTTCTATATTTCCTTCTATCTATCAATCTATCTATCTTTCCTTCTATCTTTCCATCTATCTATCTATCTATCTATCTATCTGTCTGTCTGTCTGTCTGTCTGTCTGTCTGTCTGTCTGTCTGTCTGTCTGTCTGTCTGTCTGTCTGTCTGTCTATCTATCTATCTATCTATCTATCTATCTATCTATCTATCTATCTATCTATCTATCTATCTATCTATCTATCTATCTATCTATCTATCTATCTATCTATCTATCTATCTATCTATCTGTCTATCTATATTATCAGCATAACAATTTGAGTGAAAAATTGAATCCTGTAGTTTTTTTTTTTTTTTAGTTTATTACGACTATCAAAAATAGCCTTTGTTAACTGAAATAAAGCTGAAATAAAATAAAACATAAATATCAGATGAAAAACTTGATGAAAATTTGAAATGTTAATATAAATAACTGAAATAAGATTAAGTGGAAGTATTTTTAAAAAATTATAAAAATGACTAAAGTCAAAAACTTAAACTTTAAAAAAATATTTTGGCGTAAAACTAAAAATGAAAATGTAAAATCTAAAAATAAATGCTAATTCAAAATACTTAAAACTATAAAAGTGTATAAATAACACATTATGTATTATTTAATTCATTTGTCACCCTTTTTCTTCAACAAAAGCATTATTTGCTCCAAAAAGCACGTCAATGGAAGCACAAAAATATGTGTTTGAATTGATTTATTCGCATTTAAATCGTCATTTGCAGAATACTAAATAATAATTCTTAATTTTATGCCATAATATTTAGTTTCTTCTCAATGCATATTTTAAATCCAAAAACGCTCTGTTTATCCCCAGACTCAAATCAGACTTTGATTGTCAGTGTGGTCTCAGACTTTTGGACCCGACTATACGCGTCAGTACAGGCCTGTACTTTGGCTCTGACGCCGGTATTAGATTTGGACGTTCGTCAGCTGTGCATTCGGTGAGCACTAGCCAGGACAACAGTTAATTCAACAACAGATTGCAATATTGCACCAGTAAAACACCAGTAGAAGTGATGCTTGTTTTAGGAAGCATCACTAATGATGTTCGTGTCTCTCCATTATTACACTGAAAAGGATGCATGTGCAAATTCATGCAACACATTCAATGCAAATCAGCAAGAACGCTCTCAGCCTGGGTTTACTGTGCAACTGGCTGTCCCAAAAAAGAAAGACCTTGACTGACCACTGAAAAGATTATGCTTTTAAACCGAGTGAACCCTTAGAAATGAATTGATGGCACTGTAAAGAAGGGATGCTGACCTCTGAGGTTGCACATTGCAACATGTTTTGTATTATATAACAAAGGGCCCCACAGATATGACATGTGTTTAAGTATATATAGAGTCCAAGAGCCTTTCTGCAGTGAAATCCTGTGTCCCTGAGTCCTCCATTAGCACTCGATGTTTAATGTCTAACTGAAGTGTCGTCTCAGCATAGTTTGCATGCTTTGGTTCTTGGCATCTGTTAGGAGTCTATCTGCCAAATCCACCTCATGTAACGTGTGCCAGAGAGAGAGAGACTAGAATATAGGCTATCAGAACTACAGCCACAGGACTCATAACACACACTTCTGCTCACACATGCAAACCCGTTAACCTGGTATTATTGAGACGTTTATAGTTTAGATGACCACAGTTAAACATTTTCAGGATGAATCTCACAAAACCTGTCAATAACTTCTTCAAGGTAAATTTCACACCAAAATCTACATAAAAACGAAATAATATTTTGCTTAGAAAAAAAAAATTATATATATATATATATATACATACATACATACACATATGTAAATATTACATTATATTGTATATGTGAAATTATTTATGTGAAAATATGATATATATAGTGTATATATATATATATATATATATATATATATATATATATATATATTATGTATGAGTGCTGTCAAATCGTGATTAATCGCATCTTAACATAAAATAACTAAATATTTTGCTTAAAAATATATATATGTGTGTGTTGTGTTGAAATATTACATAATAAAATATATGTAAAATCATGTATGAGTGCTGTCAAATCGTGATTAATCGCATCTAACATAAAATAAAAGTGTATTTATATTTTGCTATATGTATGTGTGTGTGTGTAAATATATTATATATAATATATTATATATATGAGTGCTGTCAAATTGATTAATCATGAAAATGTTTATATATATATATATATATATATATATATATATAAATTTGTGCTGAATTGAATAAAATTGCTTTTTTACTACTATATTACAGTATTGTGAATACATTTAGAATAATATGAATTACAAAATAAAAACAAACATTTTAATACAAATTGGGGAGGGGGGAGGGGCATGTGCTTAATTTCCATATAAATAATGATATCAATGTTAATGTTCCTAAAAAAAGTGCAATTTTAATTTATGCACAATATAATATCTTATTTCTCTACAACTGTGGGGTGAAACATGAGCAGCTGGACGTGCGTTTGTGAGATTGACCCTTGTTAGAATGTGATGTAAAGCTGATGTGTGATATATGACTGGTGCTGTATATAACAGCAGTCATCTGACACCCCTTGTTCAACAAGACTATTAATACTTCACAGCAAAGACAACATGACAAAAATGACTGTTACTGAACCAGTATCACCTAAACAGTAAAGGTTTATTATATACTAGAAACAGTCATAGGGATGTTCCTGAGAGAAGTTCATCTTCTCATGTGTCATTGATGCAGGAACCTTCCTATCACTGTTTACAGTGTGTAATCAAAGAGGTCTGTGATATGCAGATGACATGATTCAATAACACTCTGATTAATCACTGAGCCCTGCCTTGTCTGTCTGTGCTTAATACTTATAAAACATTACAAGTCTAGATTGTACCTTGCACAAATGCATTAACATTGCTAAACCATGTTGAAATCTATTTTTCATATCTGCTACTTAGTCTCTCTACATAGTTAATTGTGATCCAAATATACTTTCTATGGTGAAAACACATGCAAACAAGCACTGCTCTTTCCCAGCCTGAAATGCATCAACTATTAAAGCTTGGATTACATAACTAGGGTTGCGAAGGGGCAGACAATGTCCAGTAAACTTCCGGAAACTTTCCATGGAAATTTTGGAAACATTTCAAGTTGGAGAATTTACTAAATTAATTGAAAATTTGGGGTAATTTATACAAGCTGTATAATATACAAATATGAACATTTTGTTTGGTCATAAGCGGACATGCACATGCTACAAAATTAAAAAATTATATTTCTGATCTGTTTTAACCAAGATTATGCTGCAAGATTTTTTTTTTTTTAAGTTCCCTGTTTTATATATATATATATATATATTTGCAAATTTCAAGTTTATTCCCATATATTCCCAATAATTTCCATGGAAAGTTTCCAACTTTGAAAATTCCTGGAATTTTTTAGCCAAGAACTTTTTATATATAGAATTTTGCAGCCCTATATATCCCATATATTCCCAATAATTCCCATGGAAAGTTTCCAACTTTGAAAATTCCTGGAATTTTGCAGCACTATATATATATATATATATATATATATATATATATATATATATATATATATATTACACAAGTTATAAATGTACATAATTATGCACCATATCATGTTAGATTACCAATAGTAAGCCACTTTCTCTCCCAGGTTCCTCTCATGCACATTCCGGTCAAGAACGTTGTAGCAAATGTTGGTTTTTGCTCCCTCCATGAACTTGATGAAGACGTCCCCTTTGGTGACATCAAAGTTATACTGCAACATCTGCCCTGACGGAGGCTTCTTCCAGTAAAACTCCTGAGCAACATCCCCCCAGAACCCTGTAATGCATATTACACAAACAGCTTTACTGCATTAAATTCTCCTCTCAGTCGTGATTTATGCATGTACATTTGCTGTCCTACCTTCAGGCTCATCTATCGACTTCTTATAAAGAGCAAGATATGTGTCAAAGTCTGGCACATGTGCATCTGTGAACTGGCCATCTGATGGATGGTAAATCTTCTCCTCTGGCTCCTGGGTTCCTGGAGCAACCATGTTGCTGGAGTCTGAAACAGGAGACATTTGACAATCACTATGGTCTGCGTTAGGTCAGTCTGTAGATGAAGAAGTGTATTGTGACTGTGCATGTGGTACCCACTCTTTAATCATGCTCAGTCTGCTCAGCTCCGCCTCCACCAATCAGAGCGCTCCATTCAGCACTCCTCCTTTCTGATTGGTTGAGCGGCTGCTCGGCTGCTGATCCCATTGCAGAGGGAGGCGCAGCATGAGTGGGCTGCATGTTAACTGGACACACACTCACACACACATTTACTTGGCTGTCTAAATGAGGGCATACCTTCATATAAAGCTGTGTCCAGTTTCTTATACCTAGCCACTATGTTAAGACTGTTTCTTAATATCTAGTTTGACCAACTAACAGTTATCAGTCTTACTTTTCCAATTCAAAATAGACTGATCTACCTTTTTATTTATCTGACTTAAAACAGTTGATTTAATGAGTAACTTTTAAGACTCTACGCAGTTTATGCAACCGGCCAGTGGTTATGATGACATCAACCTAACCCTATAAAAATATCATTAGCATTTTTAGAATAAAAATGATGTTATCATGAATATATATTGATTAAATGATATTAAATTAATAATAATTATTATAATAATAACAAGGAAGACTTTTAGCATTTTTATATTAAAAATATGTTATTTACTTGTGAATATGTTTCAAACTGAATAAAATAAAATAGTCTTTGTGTCTGAACGGGATGATTTTCATGACTCATCCACCCTCTTTTGTAACTCTGGATTCTCCTGCCCACTCATGGAATTGGAATTGATGCCTACGGTTTATTTACTGGAAAAGAGAGCCATAGTTTCTTTGACCAAGCAATATTGTTCACTGAACCTACAAAACAAGGGAATTTCTATAGACCAAAATCTAGAATATATGGACAAAATAATTGAATATTTGAATCTACTAGTCTAGTGGCTCAATAAATATTATATTATATTGGTTTTCTGGATATAGTTTTGGAAAGGACACACATTATTGTTAATTATAATAATTTGGAATAAACCGCATTTGTTAAAAAGAACAATAAACGAAACATTTTGGCCTACATTTTAGTTACAGTATTGCACCCGTATAGCACATAAGATCAAGTTCAACAAGTGTGTACGCTGATTGTCAGTTATTTTTATCGTGGCATGTCAAGGACACACTATTGTGTATCTGTATTTTTGTTTGCCGCTCGGTGTTCCATTAAACAGCCTCGATGCTAAGAATGTCCCTTGTGTAACCAGACCCGCTCAATCGAACTCGCATCACTTGATGTCCGCCATTGCTTGTGTTTAGTGCGGTTTTTGTGTGACCGACTGAGTGCATTGAAAATATGTTTTTATCTTCAACGCTGCGCTCTGCCGTGTCTTATGCGGTAGGTTTACTTTATACATGTTTTAGTCGTATTATACATGAGGTGGTTAGAAGAATTGCATACGAATTTTGCTTTAAAAGCAGGGTTGACATCTGTGCAAGGACATAAAGCTAATACGCTAACAGCTAATACTGAGGCCTGATTGTGGTTATATGTCATTTAAATAAGAATGAAACCTTTTGTGATTACTAGACACTCGTTAAAATAGCTAAGGATTTTAATAATTTGCCTTGGGAATTTTTTTTAAATTTTATTAGACGTTATTTGTGTGTATATATATATGTATGTATGTATATATGCATTACCATTGCAATGACTAATGCAGAGAGACCCAGTCAACACGGAATACACTGAACAGAAAGCATTAAAGAGCATAAGCACTGTATACTTGGAGCATATTTGATCAGTACACACAATATGCACAGAGTTATGAATTGCACAGACAGTGTTTTAACTGCACACATTCAGCAGTCTGCCAAGAACATGAGTTTTTTTAATTTGTGCATCTACTCTGACTTTATACTCAATAGTTTTCTCAGAGTATTTCCTACTGAACACTTGTTTATAAGCATCATGATTGCATTTGTCCTGCAGGCGAGGCAAGTGCGCAGTCTTCACCAGACATCGGCTCGTGCCGGAGGAGGAGGACTCTTTGTGGTGAGACTTTACTTTTGTTGTCTTTTGTAATGATTTGCACATGAGACACTTGTGCCTGGTTTCTCAGACAAGGCTTAAACCTAGTCCCACATTAATAACTGCTACAGACTGTATGATTTCGGCAAACCTGTAAGATCATTACTGTACGACACTGATCTAATAAACTTGGGTACGACATGTATGTGGACTGTACGATGATGACCCCTATTGAATCGTAGGCTACGACGCAAGATGTTATAGAGTAGGGCTGCTCGATTATAGCAAAAATCATAATCTAGATTATTTTTGGTCAATTGATGAAAGACAACAACTCCCAGAATGCACTTGCTTCACTGAGGACACTCCCAAGCCACGCCTACCGGTTACAGAGGGCAGTATCGGGAGAAATGATACAGCTAGGCCACTAGTCGACTGGAAACTGAAGAGACGCTGTTTTATCGTGAGATCCCCCTATGGGCGGGTTGAACACATGCGGGACGAGCTCCTCCTACTGGCTGGAGTCTCTCGCCTCTGGACTAAAGAGCCTCTGATGACGATAAATGACGATTTTTGCGTCATCTGAGGTTTTTTCCAGACACACAATCCAGAAATCTCTCGTCTCAGGGGGACATGAGGGAGGGAAGCACGGTCACTCCAAAATACTACCGGGTTTCTACTGATACAAAGCTTAATGCTAATCGGTGAAGTATCCCTTTAACAGTCAGCAATGCAATAAGAACAAAGAAACTAATTGCAAACAAAACGGACATAAAACAGTGGTATTCAGATAAGTAATAGCCTGCAACAAAAAAAAAAATTAACAATCAAATGTTAAATAGTAAAATAACTGCATATAACACTGCATAGTCTCACTGTATACATTACATATAGATTAATCCTCATTAAATAATATCAGCAAGTGATTTTCTTTTGTCATTTGTTGTTTGATTATCACAAATGACAAATAAACCTGCTGTCACTTTAAGAGCTAATGCACGGATCCAATATACTGTTACACACACATTTTCTTTCTCACATGTGTACGTTTACTTGAGACATAACCCACCGTGTTTGCGTGAATACTCTTCAAAAAGGCTTTTTGGCACTTTTTACATTTCTGACATTTTTGTATGCGTATCCGAAGCCCATTTGCAAACACAGAAAAGTGTCTCTTTTGTGGCTTAATGTGCTTTTAATCACACTGTATAATATCAAACACGTCCCACAGTTTAGCAACAGTAGACTGCATTTTACAACACTCATTTATTTGGTTGATTTGGATGTTAATTTTGGGTTTTTAGGGAGGAATGAAAACGAACCGCTGTGACGGAAAGGAAGTTGCGCTGGACAAAATGCGGCAGCGGCACAATAATCGTTTTAACTCGACTATCTTGTTTGCATTATCAATGGAAATAAAAAATCTAGTGACTGTTAAAAAATGTATTTGTTATTGAATAATTTATTCAAGAGAATGTAATATTGTATAATGCTACTGAAATAAGTCAGAAAGATGTGATGATTTGTTTTTCATCTTAAACATCATGTACAGTCTGTATAAGTGAATGATTTAACTCCTGATGGTCTAGTGTTAAAGAAATTACAATATATTGCAATATCGAATTGCAATACTTGTAGAATCTAAATAAGGAGGACATAGTTTTACGGCTTATATTTTTGTAGCATTTTTGTTGTTGTTGTTGTGGTGTTTACCTGTTTTCTTTATTCCAGCACCGAGACACACCGGACAATAATCCAGAGACTCCATTCGAATTCTCTCCAGAAAACGTGAAGGTGAGGGAAGTCGTTTGTGTTTTTGATAGCATAACATGTGATCCTATTTTATGCATGGCATGTGTGACTTTTTTTCTGTCAAACTGCACATTTTGCTCTTGTACACAGCCAAGATCAAATATGTCTTGCTGTTGTCGGACATGTTGGATTAAAGATGATAGCTGTGTGTTTGTTGTGTATGGTATGTTGACAGAGAGTTGAGGCCATCATTAATATGTACCCAGAGGGACACAAGGCGGCCGCCACTATCCCTGTGCTGGATTTGGCTCAGAGGCAACACGGATGGCTTCCTATTTCAGCGATGAACAAGGTGAGAGGCTGAGCTTCCCACATTTGCTAAATACCTGGTTTGTTTAAATGTGAGTATACATTTTATAAGGGTGTCACGATTCTCCAAATCCTCGATTCGATTACATTTTCGATTCTAAAGTCACGGTTCGATTCGATCCTCGATTTGTTTGATTGTAAAAAAAATTGCATCACAATAAGTGTATTGTGATTGTCACTAACATTTTAGTAACTAAACTGAATTTTATTAGGTTTAGTGACAACATGTTACAATGTTTACATGGTACAATTTCTGGTAAGCTACGCTTTTTTATTTCAATTCAATTATTGTGATTTGATTTAATATTGACTCATTTGGATAAATATTAGGTAGGCTACACAAGATAGGTGTTAATTTGTCTCAAGAAAAAAACAAAAAACAACTCACCTAATGCTGTAAACATACAGAGAGCCCCATCAGCTGGTAGTAGGCTATTATTTAAGGTTAAAAATAATTAAATATAATGCATTTTTTTACTATAATAACAACTTTATTTAATGATATAAGTAAAAAATATAATATGTAATATAGAACACATATTTAGCAAAATACTCTCTATAGCTATTTTTTTTCTTGCCAACTACATGCTATAGCCTATATTATGGTCATTAAATGGCTTTCCTGAGGTAAATGTGACACAATTGTTCTCCAGCTGTGTTATTGAGCTCTTCACGCTGATGAAAAACACTGATTGATCGATATTATGTATGAGGAATATACATTTCGGTAAGTTGTAGTATCTTTCAACAGTGTTCGTGTTTTTTTATTATTAGCTAGATGATCGGTTCACGTGCGCTATGGATCTGTCACGTAACATTTATAAGCGCCAAAACGGTATTTATTGTTTGAATTTCGTAATAAAATTGACAGAATCTGAGAGCTGAGATTTTATTTTATTTTTTTGCTTGGCAAGCCGAGCTGACATGACGGGGCGTGACAGCATCGACGATTCCATTTTTTGATTCGATAATCGAGATTGAGCATTAATTTCGATCGATTTCGATTTAAAATCGAAATCATGACACCCTTAACATTTTATGAGTTCTTCCATTGGCTAGAAATAGGCTCTATGCACGATCGCTTCCGCGTTTTGTCTCAGTCCGCCCAGTTTCATCCGGTGCTGCGTCGGAAACCGTTTTTATTAATGGTAAATTACACTCGCTGTTTACAAGAACTTCCAGCGGTGAACGTGAATGATGTCAACAATATTGTGAGGCAGTTAGCTGTCACACCTAAGATAGGGCTGGGCGATAAAACGATAACGATAATTATCGCGATATAATTTTTCTTGATAAAACGATATCAAGAGTTCGATAAATGTTCGATAATGTTTATGCGCCAAAAGCGGAACGAAACTCATTTGAACCGTGCGCCACACGGACCATTTATCCGCTCGGCTCAAAGTCCACGGCAGCGCAGCGCGAGCTCACTAGAGCAGATGCGTTTACTCTGATCGCTCTCGTCACGAGATCCAGTGAGAAGCGCTTGACTTCAGCGAGGAACACAATGTCTCCGTGATTTAAACCAGTTTAAAGGCAGATGAAACGGCGCTGACAAACAGGAGAAACACTGTGTGCAATGACACAGTCAGAAGGCTTTTCCGTCTACAAATTCCCATCATTTACCATGGATTTACTGTAACGTTAGCCTAGTAATATTAACTGCACCATGAAATGTGGGATATACATATTGAATTGTATTATATTATTAATGTAGACGATGTATTAAAGGACTAATGGAATATAATTACAGTATTTAATCATGTATTTAGGCTACTGTTTTTCATACAAATACCATAGAAACCATAAAGTTACATTTTGCCATGATAGTGAGGTTATCATGATCTAAATGCATGATACTGGATGACCAATGGTTAAGTTTAATATAACTCAAACAGTCAGAATATTACATTTTACCAAATAAAAATTAGCACATGCAGAAACTAAGAAATTAATTGTCCAATAAAGATATTTATTTTGTTAAGGAAAAATGACAAATGTTTGAATGTTCTACCTCAGATTTGTGAAATGTTCTCCTGTTTGGCAGGTGTTTGTCATGATGTTCTGAATATAAAGAGTAGTTTAAAACCACAGTTAACGCTCTGGTTTCTACAACTTTCACTTAGGAGCAAAAATCTGCCTTTAAACTTGAAAGAAATAAAGATTTGACTTTTATCGTGATAATTATCGATATCGACTGATATAAAAAAAATGATCGTGATATTTTTTTTGGGCCATATCACCCAGCCCTAACCTAAGAGTAAGAAAGAAAAGGGCTTTAAATGATATATTTCGAGCTACATCGACAACTTTGAGGGTGAGTATTCATTCATATCATGCAAAATCCGACTAGCGAGTCGGTTTCTAAAAGTTTCTGAGAAAATTAATTTTATGAAAGTTTTGCCGTTAGTACACTTCGCTATAGAACGCGCTATGCGGAAGTAAAGACGCTGGCTGAGATTCTACCGGAAGTACGTCAACAGCGTTCGTGCATAGAGCGTATTGCTCTCTGAGTGCAGCCTCTGTTAAATTATTTTTTATCCTGTGATATTCACAAATGACTGGAAAGTCATGGACAAAGTCATGGAAATTCATTGTTTAAAAATTGTGGAACCCCATTTATAATCGTGTAGTTAAAATGTGTAAAATGTAATAATAATACTTGCTATTATAGTTTTAAAGGGGTATTATGCTTTTTTGTGACATTTTCCAAACATGCTTGAAGCCATTGACCAATCACAACACACTGCTCCAGCCGACCAATCAGAGCACAGTGTGCTTTTCAGAAGGAGGGGCTTCATAGAGACAGGAACTAAACAGAGCGTTACTGACAGACTGGGAAGAGACGAGCTGCAACAATGGAGAATATGCGGAAAAATAATCAACATTCAGTCATGAGAACCTGTTCTAGTAGATCCCGAAAACAAAATCAAGACTTTGTAAAAGAGTATAATAGGTCCCCTTTAATTTTTTTTAATTTTTTTCATTTCATAAAATATTTTTGTGACATCATAAAGTATTATTTATTTGTTGATATGTGGCAAAAAGTCACAGTTTTATATGTAGTTTAACTGCATCTTATTTTGTGCACAGCAGTGTATTTACTTAAATCATTCAGCCTTCATGAAAAAAAACATGCATTCATAATACATGCATTTAACATTTTCATGTTCATATACTGTAACGTATCAAACCAGCTGTTTAAGGAACGTCATCCAAGATATGAATTGTCTGCGTATATATATAGTATGTAACAGACCCTGCACTATAATTTAGTTATTTATTCTCTACTTTTCTATTCGAATAGAAGCTTCTACAAAACGTTTGCTATAATTCCAGAGGTGCTCAAAAAACTTTACTTACAATAAAGTCTTTATATATAATGCATCATAAAAGTATTTTTAATGCATTAGTTATTAATTGAAATGCACTTTATAATGCAGAATAATCGTAACCAATCGTAACTATTTATTGAAAATAAAATGAATTAAAGCACATAACAAACAATTTTAGATGTTACAAGGAATCTGCAAATATTATAATGCATTTTAACTAATTATTTATGAAAATATGCAAATCGTTATAATGTGAATTATGAATACCTTTGTAATGCATTATACAGAAAGGCTTTAAGTGTTACCAAATACACAATAACATTTTGAAAAAAAAAGCATAATGCTGCCGATAGTGAATGTCCAATTTTCTTTTATTAATATTGTGATTTTCAGATTTTTGTCATTCCCAGCCTGTGTCTGATGTGATTTTCAACTTCTCCTGCAGGTGGCAGAGGTCCTAGGCATCGCTCCAATGAGGGTCTATGAAGTAGCAACGTTCTACACCATGTTCCTCCGTCAGCCAGTGGGAAAGTACCACATCCAGATCTGCACCACTACGCCCTGCATGCTCTGCGACTCCGACAGCATCCTGGAGGCCATCCAGAACAAACTGGGTGAGCAAGAACTGGGACTCGACTCGCACGTCACCGATAAACACACTCACCACATAAACAAGCTAAAGACACGCTACAAAAAAAAAAAAAAAGGCCTCAAATGTGAATATTTCAAAATGCTGGGAAAATAACCAGTAACCTTTTCCTGGCAACATAATATTTTGAGTTGGAACGAAATCAGAAGCTATTATTTGAAAAGGCACTTACAGGAATAGTTTATCCCTAAATTAATTGTCAGGAAAGAGAAAATGTCTTATTTTTTTTGTGGTATGAAAGAAAGAAAATCGAGTATCGATTGAGGTCGAGTAAATGATAATAACTATGCATTTAATCCTATACTGAACATGATCTCTCCTGTCAGGTATCAAACCCGGGGAGACCACAGCTGATAAATTATTCACGCTAACAGAAGTCGAATGCCTCGGGGCTTGTGTGAACGCACCGATGGTCCAAATCAATGATAACTACTATGTGAGTATGATTACAAAGCTCATTTTTTGAGTCTTGTTGTGTGTCGGTGAGAGGCTAGTTTTAATGTCACCTCTAGGGGAGGCAGTTTCTCTGTTAATGAAGTCAAGATGAACAACTATGGTGAGAGTAGCGTCTTAACTATGATAACTGTTGGGTAGCATGTGGGATGCGATCACATTACACTTATACAGAATAATAATAATTATCTTCTGATTGGCTGATAATCAACCAGATAGTTTAGATGAATGCAGAAAGTACAAACACATGAACTTTGCATGCTATAATTGTACTAATAATACTAATTACTATTATTATACTTCATCAGATAATAATAATAATATTGACAGTGCATATTGTTTATTTTGCTTTATTATAATTGTAAAAATTGTCAAAAAATAATGTAGGCGCACAACAAAAGAACTAAATATAATTGTTCAAATGATAATACTAATATTATTTTTTTATAATAATACATAATCTAAGAACATAGAAGGTCCATCCATTGATCATTGGTTAAAAGATTTGTCACATTGTATTGCATTGGAAAGAATAACCTACAGTATAAAGGGCAAACTAAAAGATTACCATAAAATATGGGATCTTTTTATACATTTTCTGGAAAATAACCAAATATCGATACAGGCAATATTAGATACCTCTCACTCCACTGATTGATATTTATGATGTGCTTATGTATTTGTGTTATATGGACCTGTGTCTGCAATAAAGTTATATATATATTTGAAAATATGTGGTCATGTCTGTCTTAGCCTTTGAATAATAACTTCTATACCTGTGTAAGAGATTTTTTGGATGCTGAGGGTGGGGGTGGGAAGATAGTTAAAATATATATAAAATGTTTTGTTTTTTGGAAATGTTTTTGTTATGCTCCATGTTTTTCAATAAAAATATGTTTAAAAAAAATAAAAAAAATAATTAGGGCTGTCAAACGATTAATCGCGATTAATCGCATCCAAAATAAAAGTTTGTGTTTACATAATATATGTGTGTGTATGGAGTATAATTATTTACACACACATGCATATATATTTAAGAAAAATGTGTTATTTATATATAAAATATTTATATATAATATAAATTATATAATATAAATATATATACACAGTATATACATACAAATATTTCTTAAATATATACATGCATGTGTGTGTATTTATATATAGAAAATAATTATACACCGTACACACACACATATATTATGTAAAAACAAACTTTTATTTTGGATGCGATTAATCGTTTGACAGCCCTAAAAATAATACATAATCTAATGATAATATTACAATATTGATAGTGCATATTTTTTGTACTGTTATTTACAAAAAATATATAAATTTTTAGCTTTAGAGGAAGGATTGACTATATAACCGGCCTGATGTTCTGTTTAAATAGTTTAATTTACCAATTAGATCTAGAGTCGTATTGGCAGTGAGTATGACTTGGGTCGTCCGAGTCTCCGTTTAAGCTTGTTAAAGTTAAGCGTCGCCCTGAATGACCTGCCGGGGTAATGATGCAATTAGCCTTGGCCTCTCACGGTTAAACAGAAAGTCGCCATCTGAACTGCACAAAACCTGTCAAGAACATGTCATAATTTACAAGTAATTATGTTTCGTTTAAAGAAATGTAAGCCTTTTTTTAGGAACAGTACAATTGCATCTCAGTTGTTAAAAAAAACAACAAGCTTTTTCTTTTTGCATAGTTTTATTGATTTTGGTTGAACGTGACTCAGACATGTTTTCACTATACTCGAGCTCATTTATTTTTCTCTTTGTTAAGGCAGAGATCAGAGAATAGACTGTAATGAATTAGTTCTTCATTAATGGGTGTTTCCTGTGCTTTGTTTTGGCCTGTAGGAGGATCTCAAGACATCAGACATGGAGCAGATCATTGATGAGCTGAAGGCAGGGAGAGTTCCTCCTCCTGGGCCCAGGTACAGAAATATTTTAGCGATTAATCCGTAAAAGGTCGCGATCTTGATTCAAACAGCCATGCGATCTCATTCCTAAATGACAACGATGCGGCAAAGTCTATTAAACCTTTGTTTAAGTACGATCACAGTTAAATTTGTGTTATAAACTATCAATCAAGTCTTTTCAAGCACACAGTATCATTATTTCTGTTACAATAATCACAAAAGAACTGGGATAAAATTGATAGTGCTGATGTCTGTGGTAGTGATAAAAATAGAGTAAATCAACCTTTTGAAAGTAACTTGATGGTTCAAATAAAGATTGTATCAATTACATCGTTACACCAGTAGGTGGCGGCAAGTGACTGTTGAAAACGTATTTGTCATTGAATAAATAATTCAAGAGATTCGTTCAAAAACGCTGATTCATCAAGTAATGAAACAAGTGAAGTATTATGAGTAAGTCATTGAATAATTAATTCAAACAGATTTTTAAAAAACAATATTAATTTATATTAAATCAATATTTTTTTTAAATAGACTAGCAATTACATTTTTTTCCATGTTATTTTGTTTAGTTGTTTATTCAGAATCATGATCTCTTAAAAAAAAAAAAAAAAAAGATTCTCAATTTATCCAAAATTGTGCAGCTCTACTTTTAACATTACTTTATATATCGATTGTGATAAAAATGAATCAACATCACAACATTTTACTACATACTTTACTATTTAATACATTTACTAAAGTCTCTGTCATTAGATTCTTTCTTTGTATCACAAATGTGAGTTTAATAGCATCTCTAAGTTCATGGAAATTCATTAGTGGAATTAACAAACATTTGATTTGTTTGTGTCATGGCATTTTCATATATTAAAATTATAATTGGTTACAAGTTCTATAATAATAATTTCAGAGCAAATACAAAAATATTAAGCTATATACATGATGAACCGTCAAAATGTTTTAATAATTGAGATTTTTGAATGTTTGAGAAAAGTCACCAAGGCTGCATTTATTTGATAAAATAGTAAAACCGTAATAATGTGAAATATTATTACAATTTAAATAATTTTAAACCCATCTGAACATGTTTTAAAATGTATTTTATTCCTGTGATTCAAAGCTGATTTTTACTTAAAAGATATCAAGGTAGCCTATATTTTTTTAAATCAATCATTTTATTTTTAAAGCACATTTAAAAACAACACCAATTGACCAACTCGCAAATAAAACACGTGATAAAAAATAAAAGCATGTAAATATAATATTTTTAACCCCCAAAACTCTTGTCTGCATATAGCACAGCAGTGAAATTGAATGTGAAAGCAACTCATCTTATTTGTTTAAAGATTTAGATCTTTTACAGAAATTGGGCCAAGCCAGTTGATTTGATTATCCGGTTCAGAGTCGAGGGTGTAGTTTGCTTGTGAGTTCATCGGGGGTGTTTGGGACTTTCACAGATGCAAGCTTATCAACAGGATTGACAGTCAGAAGAAGGGCCAGTTATTTAGTTCGTTATGAGGATGATGGTGAGCTTAGCTTGCACAGTTCTCATATTTTACTTCCTAAGATAACATGAAGTCTTAAACGAGTGTTAAATGAGGACATTATGTGATACGTGTGGTTAATGAGTCAGTTGGCACGCTAAGAGTGTTTTAATTGATTGTAATGATCTCTCTTCCGTCAGGAGTGGGCGTTTTTCATGTGAACCTGCCGGAGGTTTAACCTCCCTGACAGAACCTCCTCCTGGACCGGGCTTTGGTGTGAGAGCTGATCTGTAACCGGACCTCCATGGTGGTCTGGAGCCCTTGTAAACCTCAGAGATGTTGTGTATGTAAATAAAATATTATCATTAATTATACTCAATAGACCAGTGTGGTTCTTTTAAAACGATGAATAAATGAACTTCAGACCTGTGAAAAGGTGTTGGGAGAGAATTATAGGAGAATACAAAAGCATGCACATTAAAATATTTTAACATACAAACAAGTTTACATGCACAGAATTTTCAGATGTATTTAATTTACTTGGGTTAAATACTTATTCCCGAACGCCCCACAGCTAAATACATATTCCTCAGTGAATACACAATAGCATATTCCAAACAAAAAAAGATGTACATGTTTACTGCAATTGCACTGGAGATGCTTTTTACACTGCATTATTAGTAATTATGTACAGTAATTTTACCTCAAATCACACTTTATGTCAGTGATGGCAACGCACAAGCAATAATAATAATCTATATATAATGAATATTATATATATTATATATAATATTATAATTATATAATAATCTATTTTATATCTTTTTTGCTCCATAAATTAGGGATGCACCGATACCATTTTTTCAGAATCGATCCGATCCGATACCAAAAATTCTGAGTATCCGATCCGATACCGATCCGAAGAGCTTTAAAAAAGAAAAACAACAATAACAACAAAAAATATATGATCATAATCTGACATAAATGCTATTATAAACTAGGTTAGTGGATAATTCAGCAAGTAAAATTTAGTCTAGAAAAATCACGAGTGCACAATAATTGTACAAAATCTGAACAGTTTGTGAAAAAAAAAAAAAACATAGTGGGGAAGAAATTAAGAGACAATAAGTGTAACACTAAATCTGGTAAAACTTTACACATTGCTCTTTGTATTGTCATGAAAAACACTATTTTTTATAAACAATAAAAGCGTTTTTTTTCACAAACTGAAAAACTGCGCTGGTATCGGATCGGTATCGGTCAATACTCAGAATCGGATCGGATCGGATCGATTCGGAAAAAATAGTATCGGTACATCCCTAATTTATGGAGCGAAAAAGATATAAAAGAAATAGATAACAAAAATCAAAAATAGCAATTATTTTATATATAGCCTACTATAAAATTGAGACATTCTATACGCACAATATCGGATTTGGATCGGCCTTGTCTGACCGATACCCGATCCGGCAAAAATGTCATCGTACTGAATATCGGATCGGTGCATCCCTACCATAAATATCTCTAGTGTTGCTTGACCTTTTACAATGGCCGATATCATGCAGAATCAATAATTACTTTTGTTTACATGTGTAGATGATAATAAATATTCCATTATGGTACAATTTGTTTCCCAAATAAGATAATTATGAATCCTGCATTAAAAGAGGCACATGCATATGCAGATTTCTTGGAACTGGAGTATTTATTTAATGGGGGTTATGGAATATTATTCTAATTAATACTAATCTAAATATGACCGGGTTCTAATTAATATAGAAATATTCTTCTTGTGCATGTTAAACATGGTCTCCAATATCTCCTAATATTCTTTAACAACACACAAAGTAAGCGCATAGATTTTGGGATTCCATTACTTCGCATTTATTTGATGCAAACAATGCTTGGCAAAACCCATCCATAAAACATAACCTCACTGACAGTTGCAGATATGTACAGTACAGCATGTATAAACAAGCCACATCAAAAGAGCATGCATTATACAGAACCTCACCATCCAGAGTCTTTATTTACAAAACCTTACTGTGACCATACAATCACAATACTATGGATATGGTGGTGTGAAATATACCATAGTCATATACCACTGCATTTACAGTAGTTAGCAGAACGGTATCCGAAATAGTGCTGATATACAATGCAGTTTAAGATGCACACACAATTGCTGTTATTTTACACTATGTTTTTTGGCCAATCAGGTACAGGTATTGTCCATGCCAATAATAAATGGTCAAATATTAATGGCTGCTTGCTTTAATAGGTCAAGTAGGACCATGGTATTTTATTTTTTACCGTTTCACAAGGAAGGTCACTAGATTCCTTACAGCCAGAAGAGAATACTGGCTTGAATAAATAAAATATTACATAATAAAATAAAGAAACATAAAACAGAGTATAGGTATAAAAGACCATATATATATATATATATGAAGAGTTCAGATGCAAAAGCCTCTAAGTGCCATCTGAAATTTTCTTCTAGAATGATCATTTTTATCAAGCTCGTATATTTAAGTTCAGTAATTTCACTCAAATGACAATTAATAGGTAATTTGCATTGCCATTTAAGTGAAATTATGGAACTTAAATATACGAGCTTGATAAAAATGATCAGAAAATTTCAGATGGCACTTAGAGGCTTTTGCATCTGAACTCTACATACATATATATATATATATATATATATATATATATATATATATATATATATATATATATATTATATATTATATGCAGTGGCCCAAACACAGTTTTACATGTGAAATAGCCCTTGTTGAAAGAAAAAAACAGCATGCTAACCCAGATATGACCAGGCTGGAAGACCAGCCAACCAGATTATAGCTTTTTTTCTTCTTTTCTTCCAGATGTTAACTTTTATGCTTGTGCAATAGAACAAATGGTACTAACGTTACCATAACACTTTACAGCCTTTGTTGTTAGGGTTCACATTATAACCCACCCAGTTATACACAAGACTGTGTCATGATCACTTCTTCAGACCACAACAACATAGTCGCATTTCATGCAACTGATTCAAGCTGATCTGTGCATGCACGTGAGTGTGTGTGAGTGTGTGTGTGTGTGTGTGTGTGAGTGTGAGTGTGTGTGTGTGTGTGTAAGCCAGCGCCCATCCCCCTAACACACACAGACTCTCACACACACACGGACCAATGTTCTCCCTTGTGATTCGAGCTCGTTCTGCAACATAATACCAGCCCATCCCATGCGCATGCGCGAACTCCCTTTTTCCTACATCATAATAACCAACTGCGCCACAACAATAACAACCCTCGAATGCGCGACAAAATGTCATTCTAAAATAGCGAAACTAGAATCAAACACAATTTAGGCTCTCGTAATAACAGAATTAATGTCGCCACAATGGGATCAGGCCCGACAAATACCTTCTCCTCTTTCTCCTCGCGCCTCTCCGACATGATGAAGGTTCCAGAACATTCGCGAGCGCTCGCTGCGGCGTCGCACGGAAAGGGTGACGTCACAGTGCGCAACGTCACCCCCCCCCCCCCCCCCCCCATATCCCAAAGAAGAAAATAATAATAATATAAACTCTCATACAAAAATTAATTTATGAGATAAACGGAGAGTGGATGAATTTCACTTGTAACAATTATTTATTTATTTATTTATTATTATGGATCAATTTGTCATATTAAAAAAGTGGATGGACATTTTCTAAATATTATTATTATTATTATTACTAGTATTATAAACACAAAAACATCTAGTATAATATAAACTATAAAACTAAAAAAAAAAAATAGGAAATAACACACAAAATGTTAATACATTTTAGATTAAATAAAAACAATTATTATTTTATTATAGGCACAATTTTTTTTTTACATAATACAAACTATAAAACCATAAAACAAAACAATATAGGAAACAAAGTGAATAAAGAAATAATGTAGATTAAATATAAACACCACAGGACATATTCTTTGCATTCCAGATCCGCCCACAATTTCTATATTCTGATATTATTTCTATATTCTAGCCTCTCCGGGCATTATGTATTTTAAGCATTTGTATATTATTGCAAAAAATAATAATAATCGAATAAATAATAAATTAAATAATTAATGAAAATCAAAAGAACATATAAAACACTAAAAAATGCTGGGTTGTTTCAACACATGTTTGGGTCAAATGTGGACAAACCCAACCGTTGGGTTAATTTTTAATATAATTGAAAGAATTATAGACCCAGAATTGTTAGAATTGTAAACCCAATTGTTGGGTTTGTCCATATTTAAACCAAACATGTGTTGAAACAACCCAGGAACCCTTTTTTTAATTTTGAGATTCAGCCAAAAGCTATTTAATTAAATTAAAAAGATAAATAAGAAATAATAAAGTATTAAATAATAATATAAATAATATAATGTCAAAAATAAGCATACAACACATTAACAGAATAGAGAAATCCTCAACAGCGTATGCAAGTCACAGCCTAGGCAGCAGAGCGCGTCTGCGCATGCGCAGAACGTTTTTGAGCGCCCCGGATCACGTGACCCCTCGTCCGCCAATGAGACCCTGAGCTTTCCGTGTTTTTTCGCTGGGGCTTTTCTTAGAGACGGGCTGACGGCGATGTTTTCAAAAGCAGCACTGAGAGACGTCACACAGCCGTAGGGTTAATGTTCAGCTTTTACCCTCCGATACACACATTTCTTTTTCTTAAAATCGTCGAGATTGTGTCTTCTGCTCGTAGGTGAATGACGAAGAGGAAGCCAAAGGCGGTAAGCAGAAAGTTTCGCTTATTTTTCTTTTTCTGTGTGTGTCGCGGGTTCCGACTATAGAAGGAGGAAAACGCGTTTAGTTTTGCTACGGAGAGCCTAACCAACCAGTCTGGAGTAGCAGAACAACAATAACGCGCTGTGTGTGGGATTTTCGAGGCTTTTAGAATGAGTATTACTATTAAGTATTAGTAGCAGGTTTGTGTTCGATAGCGTTGCTAGTGTTCCGCGCGCGCGTGCGTCAGTGACAGGCGCGTGCGGTGCGCGTTATACGCGGAGGGGCCCGCATGTCTCATAAACCAACTGCGGGCTCATTGTCTGTGCGTGAGAGGGGTGGCGCAGACCGCAACGTGACACTGTATGGCTGTAGTTTTCATAATAAACCAATTTAAGTTGGATCTTAATGTCAGTCAGTCAGCGAGAACGCATTGCGTTTATTGCAATTTGCATTATTTTCCACCACCAATGTTTTCTCTTTATAAATGACTGGAGCGTGAATGCATGGAATGTATGTAAATATATTTGTTTAATCTTTTCTCTTGGCGTTTGGTGTATTGAGCGCGGTTGCAGCTGCGACGTGCATGAAATATTGTATGCATGCATGCAGCTCTGGTGTGTGTGTGTGTGTGGTTTGCACAAAGCTTTATTTGGTGACCGTCCTTCGCACAGAAACCTTTTGTCTAAAGGACGTACGAGGCGTCTTCAGCTGTGCAGCGACAGACAGAAGCATGTCATATGCAGGTGCAGATCATAGTGTCTTTCATAGAGATTTTTGTGATGACATAACACGGTACTACATTGTTTACTATGAGCACAATAATATATATATATATATATATATATATATATATATTATTATGCTCATAGTAAACAATCTATATATATATATATATATATATATATATATATATATATATATATATATATATATATATATATATATTACACACACACACACACAAACATACATGCATACACACATACACACACACACACTTTTATATATATATGTGTATATGTGTGTGTATATGTAATATACAGTAATGTATATTGTATAATATTAGTTTTTGATTACAGGGTGGGTATTAATTCTGAAAGCAGTTTGCTCTATTTGTGAGTAATAAATTATTATTGAATTATATTTTAGGTCTTTAAAATCTAGTGTGATTGAAATCCGGTTTATGTAATCTGGCTGATCTTTAAAAAAATACAGTCGAGAAAAAAAAAATGACTTACTGTAAATAAGTTTATTACTTTTTTTTTTTTTTTTTTCACCTCAAAACGTTCTACATTTTAACTAAACAGATTATTGTTATAATATAATTATTTAAGCATTTTTGGTTTTGATTTGATTCTTATTTTGCGTGAGGATAGATTTGATGTTCATTTTAGTATGGAATCTAGATCAGATGTTTACGCCCACACTCGCTTTAGTCTTGTTCTGCACTCACACACTTTCAGAATGGCATATTAGGGATTATTATTCAAAGATCCGAGTTTTCCCCAGCTGGGCCACCGTCCAAGGAGAGCCTGTGATTCCGGCTGTTTTTCCATTGACCCTTTTTTTAAAGTCACGGGGGCCACTCGCACGAAAGGCCCCTGTGTGTGTGAGAATCTGCGGCGTTGTGACCAACAATAACAAGCTCGTTTCTGTCTAGGATGTTTCAGGGCTACTTAGCCTCCAAAATGCTTGTTTTATAGTTATATGGCGTGTTTACGTTAGATAAACGATCCGTGGTGGTGCTGATGCGGTGGGAATTTGCAGCGACTGTCAAGGCAACACTCACACGTATCACAGCAAAATAACAAAGTGCATTTGTCAGATGGAAAGCGACACAGATTGAGCCAAAACAAAGATTGACTGACAATGAAATTGAGCTTAAAAGTTTGAAATAATAAACGTAACCCTAAACAGGCAGATGTTTTTCCCTGTGACACACATTAGTTTTTCTCATTTGGGCCTAAAAGTGAAAAACGCTGTTATATCACAACAGCCACACCTCTTAATCATTCATTTTTTAATAATTTAACATTTTAATTCACCCAGTAAATAATATCCCAGTGTTCACAATGTGTTTAACATAACATAACATTCATACATACATACACAGATTTACAGCCAACAAAGTCAAAACAAAGAATATGCAGATTTGCTGTGCAAAATTGTTTGTTCTAAATGTATTATGAGTGTATAGTTTTTTTATTAGTAGAGCTAGACCATTAAAACCAATATTTGCCCGTTTTGAGATTATTTTCAGTGATCGAGAACTATATATCCGGTTGGCTGATTATTAGACGTGGTATTTCCCACAAGTCAGTTTCAAATGACGCCAGCCTTGTAAACATACATATTCCTGTCAACATGAATTTAGAGTAATGTTTCTGAATTTAATGTAAATTGTACAGCAATTTTGTGTATGTCTGACATTTCCATAAAATATCTAGTAAAATATCTACTATTTTTATTAGTAGTAAGAAATCAGCATTATATCAGCCACCTTTCCCTGTTGATATTGGTATTATTGGCATATTAAATAATCCATATTGTACAAGCCAGCAGTTGTGTTATTTAAAACATTGTTTTTGTATTTTACTAGTATGTTAAAGTTTGTTTATTTCTTGGATTTGAAAAAAACAAATTGTAATAGTACAGTACTAGGGGAGGGCGATATGATTTAAATTCATGATAACAATATATATATATATATATATCACAATATAGTTATTTTTCCTTCAAATAAGGTTTTTATGAAATCAAAATTGGATATCATTTGAATTTGTTTTAATTCTTGTAACCATTTTCAATATAACAAAAAAATACTAGCCTAAGTAAAAAAAAACTTTGTAAATTAAATATAAATTTATTCCTATTTAAAGTTACAAAAGTGATTCAGTCAAGAGCAGTGAGAGATTTTTTTTCTCTCTTTTGTTGTTTGATTGACATTAATGACACACAGAGGACAGCAGGTTTATTAGGCTGCTGTCACTTTAAAACCGAATGCACGGATCTAATATACTTGTGCATTTTTTTTCTTGACTATTTATACGTTGCGAAAGGCACAAAAAATCTTAAACGACTCAGACCACCCACTTTACATTATTTTTTTTTGTGATATCAGCAACTATTTTTGACAGTATTTTAATATGTTGCTAATTTAACAGATTATGTGTGTTTGTGTTATGTACGCATCTACGGTGGAAACTAAATTTCCTCTCGAGGACAAATAAAAATCGATCTATCTATCTACATTCACCTAAGACATAAATAACTGTTTACGAGGATACTTTTTGACACACTTAAGTATGTGCATTTAACCTTTCAAGCCCGATAAGGCGGCTAAAAGAACTCAGTTCAGTTCTCTCTCGCGCTGACGGCATGTGCATATAGTAGCGAAATGTCTTTTCTGCGCTTCGATGGTTTGAAATCACTTGTTTTTTAAACCGCAATGCTTGTAAACGCTAATCTTTTAACGCGCAGCACAGCAACTTCACCCTGAGCTTAACCGCGATAGAGACGATACTCCAAAATATCTACCGGTTGACACATTTCCACCGGTTAATCGTGTCTATCTACCAGTATATCTCCCACCTCTATACAGTACAGTAATTTATGACCTGAAATCTCTAGTGCATTTTAAATAATAAATGAAGTGCATTTTCAGCAAGATCATATTTTAATCTATAAATGTCTCTGCATTAGTGCAATCGACATGAAATTCCTAAGTAGTTTATATGTCACGTAGTTTGTAATGCTAAAACTATTTTAAACTGCATTTTATTTTATGTTATTTTTTCCCATATTACATTATACATTCATTTTAACCTAAAATTGCAATGTTTAAAAAAAAAGCCCATGGAGACATTATGCATGAACTACCCAGCATCGCATGTCTGTCTGCAAGAAATCAGAAGTGCACCAACTGTGTCTCTGCACATTTCGCTGCTCTGTTTACAGTCGTGTCCTAGTTTTGCTTTCATTTGCACACAGATGACACCGGTGTACGCTGCAGCGTTCCTGTCGAGTTCATCCACTGAACGCCGGACGTTTAGAGCAGACGTATTTCCATGAAGCTCGTGCGAGCGGGAGCTGGTTGCATGAGAGAGAGAGAGAGAGAGAGAGAGAGGGAGAAAAAGGGAAAAGCGCGAGACAGAAACAGGCGTGTGACTCACTCTCCTACCCATTAGACGTTGGCCTTTGTGATCTGAACCATTCCCGTGAGAGACCTCTCTCCCCGCTTCACGTTCAAACTGGATGCCATTTTTATTTTGCCGTGCTAATTTTTTCCCTGCACAGACGCAGGGCTTTGAAGTACGAGGTTTTAACGCTGAGGCTTTGTGTCTCTTCTTGATGTTGATAGAATTTGCCACATTTTATATTGCAGATACGCTGCTTTTCCTTAAATTAATTCTAGTATTTGGTCCTGTTTTTACGTGGCTGATTGATTAAAGTGCCAAGATTTGAAATGGGCCGTCATTTAAGAGCTTGTATTTTCTTGTACTGCTTTTATCCTGTGTGTTTGAAGAGCTTTCAGGATCACTGACCTCTGGATCCATTTCGTAAAATAAACAAAAGCGCTTTCGTATTCTGCTCCCGATCAAATGTAATCCAGCAGCCGTAGTTTCA
Organism: Squalius cephalus; assembly: GCF_949319135.1. Classification (NCBI taxonomy): domain Eukaryota; kingdom Metazoa; phylum Chordata; class Actinopteri; order Cypriniformes; family Leuciscidae; genus Squalius; species Squalius cephalus. Next base: position 44,097,991 of record NC_137128.1, on the reverse strand, counting down.
GTCGTCTAATCAGCAGGTCCAGGCTGAATCTTAACTCACCATCATTAGCTTCTTATTAAATATTTTGACTAATTTTATCATTCTCACCACTGACTAGTATGGGTTTTGTAATGTTTGATATCGATTACCCACATCTAGAAGAGCAGGTTGGCTTACATTTCCATTTATGCATTTGGCAGACGCTTTTATCCAAAGTGACTTGCATTGCATTTTCAAGGTACACATTTTTACATACTTATCAGTTCTTGCTTTCCCTGGGAATCGAACCCATGACCTTGGCGTTGCAAGCGCCAACGCTCTACTGTTTGAGCTACAGACTTATAATACACAGACTTATAATATGCATTTTTGATCAAAAATACAGTAACAAATTGTGAAATATTATTACAATGTAAAAAAAATCAGTTTTCTATGTGAATATATATTAAAATGTAATTTATTCCTGTGATGCAAAGCTGAATTTTCAGCATCATTGCTCCAGTCTTTAGTAGGCAGTCCCTCCAGTTTTCCGCGATTCCGCGATCGCTGAATACAACGCAAAATCAACAAAATGTCGCATTTTTTAGCGATCCTGCATAATTCCGCAAAACCGCAAAATAATCACAAAAATGAAAAAGACCTCACAAAACATTAAATTATAATCACCCAATTGAAATATCTCTAGTTTAATTAAAGTTTCAATGCATTTTTACGTGGAGATGTTACGGGAAAAGGGGAAACTCCTTTTCCTCGATTTACTGAAGCCTATATTGTAAAACGCATTTTGCAGCTGCACAGCTAGAACAGTGAGTGTCTGGCTCACTCATTGGCTGTGCTGCGGCAACTGCACATCCAATGGCGCGGGCGCCTCTGACGTGTGCGCCAATGAGCTAGCATCACGCCTTTACACGTCAGAGCCCGCCAAGGGGGCGAGGCCTAGCCTATATTAGTCCAAAAACGCAGTTTTAGCAGGTTTGACTGAAGCGACAACTTGCCAGGTTAGTGCGGCGGCGGCCGGCTACGCAATACTCGTTCCCTACTCTCAGGGAACCGAGGTTACGATTAGGGATGGGACGATTACCGGTTTCACTATAAGCCACGATAAAATGTACTGACGGTTAGTATTATCGTTTAAAATTTAATTATCATTAAAACCGTGTTTGATAATCGCGATTTTAATAACGCACTGTAAATCCTGTCCAGCCAGCAACAGTCTGAGGGAGGCAATGTTGTTTTTTTTTGTTGAAGGAATGGGAGATTTTTCAGCCTTTTAAGAGGACCAAATCTGAGGTTTGGTCATATTTTGGCTTTTACAAAAGTCCTGAGTGAAACTTAATCGAGGATGGTCACTACAATAGGGGGGAAACACTTCAAATCTGCCGAGTCGTCTTGTGTGACCATCACCCACTGTTTACAGTGAACGCAAGGCAAGTTAACTTTGACATCAATACCAAAACTACATCTGGGAAATAATTGGGTATAAAATGTTGTTTTGAGTTGAAATATTTTATTTCACTCACTTGAAATAAACGTGAAGCTTCCGCGAAGAAAAGTTCGCAGCAAGTGGCTTTGAGCCAAAGACAAACGATCAAGTTCAAACAAGACTATTATGTGACATTTAAGGGATAATAATGTATATCATTGTACACTTATTACTCCGATTTTATTTTTTACAACATAATTGTACAGGGACATATTGAATTGAGATTAATGTTTTAAATCTTACCTGTTTAAAAATCCATTTTGTACAGCGTACAAAACAGTCGTCCAAAGACGGAGACGCAAGACGGCAAGTTGTATTTGAATGAAACGAGAGAGCGCGTCCGTTGTGATGCATGGATGTGCGCGGTGTTATAAGGCGTTGCTATTGACGACGGTCATTATAAGGATGGAAATGCCACAGAATATAATCTTGCTCAAAAAAGTGCATAGAGCTGCTTGATTTATTTGTTGTTTGTTGATTTTCAAATATTGAACAGTTTTTAGTGTGAGCATCAGTTCTTTTTGAACACTTTCATCTCGTTTTAACAAAACCGTGATAATATTGATAATCACGATAATTTTGGTCACTATAATCGTGATATGAAATTTACGATACGATAGTAACCGAGTAGGTCCCTTTCGAACGGTCACTTCGTATTGTGTAGCTATACACAGTGGGGACGCCATGCAAAACGCCGCACTATAAGTAAGTGGTTGCCTTCTGCAGCTCAGGACCCCTCAACTCAGGATTTACACACAGTTCTACGGTATAAATTACTACACCTGATGTTAATATTTACATAGGTCAGGTAGAAAAATTGCCCATAGGTTGTTTCAAAAGTTTTTCATTTGATGAGAATTTGATTAGACCAAAATAAACAGGCTTTATGTATTTTGTTTGTGATTTGTGTCATGTATGACTATTGTGCATCTGACATAATACTATTATGGTAAATGTGATGTTCTAATTATAATTTTTTGTTCTTTTTTTTTCACAAATTTCTGGAAATTACCACCACAGAATCAGTCATTTTGATCGCAAAAATCACACAAAAAAATCGCGAAATCCTGGAGGGACTGAGTAGAGGTCAAATGTATAGTAGCTGATCCGTGATCCGTACGGACCCGGCCCCATGGTTTGGCACGCATGTGATTCGCGGATTAAATGCAAAGTTTAACCATCATAGAGTGAAAGTTTATCATTTGCACGTGTTTTGATCTGCCAGTTTAGACATTCAAGTGGTTTTAAACCATTACAGCTCAAGACCTGCTGCTGTCTATGTCATTTAATGTTAAGCAGACAACATCTAACACAGCATTAACAAAGATTAATCGATATTTAATTCATACAGTAAACACTAGTGTTATTTTACATTTACTTGTTTATGCTTGTAGTTAGTGCATTTTTCGGTAACACTTTATTTTACAATGTCCTTGTTACATATGTTACATGTACTTACCATAGTAATAACAGTAAATTATGCATAATTACATGCAACTAACCCTCAACCAAATCCTAACCCTACATGTAGTTACTTAATATTTCTCAGTACTTAAATATATAATTACACTGTAACAATTCCACCTTAAAATAAAGTATAACCCATTTTTCTTATTTTTTTTACTGACTGTTTACTTTCCCTTTAATAATGTATTGAACTTTATTAGTAAGGCTAGTAGTTTTTGCTGTGGTTTTGAAGTACTTAAAGTGTGCTTTAAGTAATAATTAGAAAGCAAAGTTACATTTGACCCCCCCCCCCCCCCCCCCCATTTGATTTATGTATCATTTTTCTTGCGGATCCAAAAAACTATTCGATCCGTGACTCAGAAACCATAATATGATTCAAACCGTGAGTTTTGTGATCCGTTGAACCACAAGTCTTCAGTGTCATTTAGTTATTATAAATATAAATCTTTTGTAATGTTATACATGTCTTTGTGTCAACCTCAAACTTTTGAATGGTATAGTATCATTTCTAAGAATGAACACACCAATTTTTTGGATTTAAACTTAAAGGGGTCATATGATGGTTCTAAAAAGAACATTATTTTGTGTATTTGGTTTAATGCAATGTGTTTATGTGGTATTAGGTTAAAAAAAAGTAATTATTTTACACATAACGACAACGTACATTATTATTGCTCCTCTATGCCCCGCCTTTCAAGCATTGACAAATACATTGCAACTATGTTATTGAACTTTAATACATAAAGTAATGCATCCTTTCCATTCAACTTTTGGCCCGCAACAATAGAATAATAACAAACAAATAAAAAAATAGTTTTGCTTTTAACACCTTTTACATGACACTGTTTCAAAAAAAAAAAAAAAACTCAGTTGCCATAACCCCCCCCCCCCCCCACTATTTCAGTAAAAAATAATTTCAGTCCTCCAGATGTTCACTTCAATACTTTCCTTATGAGGGCTTTCGAGGTCGCTATAGCACCTTTATGACACGTATGTGCCAGCTTTGCAGGTCATGCATTCTGTTTCACACGGATCCTGACCGAGGCGAAAACACAGGAATTTTCTCTGTAAATCATCTGTGAATTTATATTTGGGCTTTTTTTTTAACGTTGTTCAGGAGTTCACTGTTGACAAGCAAGCGCTGCTCTGTGTCTCCTGGCTGTTGCTGTGGTGCTGAGGGTAATAGATTGAGATGCAGTTTGACCAATGTTGCGTTACGTACATGACCGACCGACCAATATTGCCGTGCGAGAAGACGGGACCTAAAGCAATGCAATAACGCACTTCAACCCGATCACTTGTTTGTTTGTCGTTCATGTAAACAGGACATTCAGATTCATCAATCTGAATGAATTCAGTCCGACTGATACAAAAGGTGCGCATGTAAACACAATGAATGGTGACTGTAGAAAGCAAAAGCCAAATCACAGACATTTTGTGTGATCTCGAAATTTTTTTAGGTTGAAAAAGAGGACGTATGGTCACCCTAGCGTGCTTGAACGAAGCGTTTTAGCAAAGCGTGGCTGAGCCGTAACTTTTACAAAGAATATCTCTTTAGGTAAGGAAGAACGCACTGTTTTTGTGTCTGTCCCTTTAAATGCAAATGAGCTGCTGCTCCCGGCACAGGGGGCGGAGCTTCAAGAGCTCGTGTTCTTTTACCTCACACACACATGCACTGAAAATTTCACAAACTTTTAGCCTTTTATGTTCAAACCAGAGTCAGAAAGATGGAGAGACTCAAGAAGAAGTGACAACATTTCTGAATGGTTATTTGGTGAATGTATGTAGCTTGTGTAGTTATCTTCTAGTCATTGATTAGCATATTCTGTCATGATAATCTATAAATCGTGTTCCCGGGGGTGGGGTTTATCTAACCCGGGAGGAATGTGGTGTAGTCTCTACCAGCCATTTGTTGTAGTCCATAAAAAGCGATTTCTTTAAAAGCAAATATCTCCCTTTGCTTTGAACTTTGAGCGTTGTAACTTTGCAGATGTTGTTTCTGCTCAAACAGCAACATTACACACCAGCTAAAGTTAGAAAAGTGAAATCATAATCAACCACCCCTTTAAAATGACTAGTTATTGTCCAATTACTTGGTCTGGCCGATATATCGATATATAGGCTAGCATTTGCATCTGGCCTAAAATCTTTTTTGTGCTTGAAGAGGAGATGGCCGGCATTGTTTAACACCTAAATAATCACAATCTCATTCTGCACTGGTCACCATTTTCTCTTTATAGACACCTGGTCTTTTCACCGTGACACCATCAGCGTGGTAGTTTGTACTTCAGATCGGTGGTGAACATGCTTTTTTTTAACAACTGCATGTCACGAGTGTCGAACATTTTCCCCTCTCTGATGTTTCTTTCGAAGAGCACACACAAAATCCTCTGAATTTCCTCTTTTACAAGTCCCTTATAGAAACCAATCACATTTGGGGAAACCCCCCGGTAAAAATACGGCAAGTTTCACACTTCACCCTGTAAAAGGTCAGGCTTCAGCGGGACGAGTGTGTAACGCGTGGCTCTTTGGGTGTGTAGGACTCAGCTGATGCGGTGACTTGTGTCTTTCCTCCTGCCGCTGTTTCCACTACAATGGAAATTAAATACTCTTTATTTGCATCATCTTAAGGTTTAACAAGGAAGCCTCTTCTTATCAGGAACCCTTTTAGCGGTATGTTTTTGAGTCGCTGTGTGGTTCTTTTGGAGATTAAAAAAAGTTCTTGTTGCTTCATGATCTTCAGATGTTTGTATTGGTTTCTCGTTATTCTCAAATGAAGACAAAACAATGGCATGATATATTTTAAGATATGGCAGTGCAAGTTGCTTTAAGTTAAAACAGCTCAAACATGCTTTTTAGTCTGGGATTAGCCTTGTCAAACCGGGGATGAGTTGTAATATTAGTTAGTTCATTAACATATTGATTCTGGTCATAGTAGAAGCGATAGCAGCAAAACATTTCACCAATACACTGTGAAAATGATTTTGAAAGTTGTAAATAAAACAATAGATTGTTGGTGTTATGGTTTACAAGAAATTTCACGGTTAATTCGATGTGTTGCCACTTGCTTGCCATTTCCTTTTAGTTTTTTGTGAAATTTACTAGTGAAAGAACCGGTTTCTCGGTTCTAACATTTAAAAAGAGAGAACATTTCTCTTTTTATTCATTGATTAAAAGAGAAATGCCTCCAAGCTGATTTGCCCGCAACTTTAAATTTAGCAATTTCCTTAAAGATGAAGGCATGTACAAATGATTTGCAGTGTGACAATTCACACCCTTCCATATATGAATAACATCTACATAACACTGATCATAGAAATGTCTATTTTTGTTCTATGAGGCATTTGGTAAAGTTCATCAGCCCTAGCAACAGTAACCAGGGGGCGGAGCTTAGCGAAGGATCAATTGGATCTTTTACTTTTCAAAGTGAACTGAAGGTTTATTTTTGTTGAAACGGCCACGTCGTGCTGCCGAGGGCTGTTGGATTGCGAGGCTATTGGTTTCTAGAAACCCTTCAATCAACGGGGTCTGTGTTTTCTGGTCTGTACGCACGTCCTGTCAGGAAATAGAGTGACTTTCTCCTCATGCTCGAGACACGGTCGGCACGCATACACGTCTGGTCGACATTATTTGTTTTTGAAACCAATTTCCCTGCAAGGATGTGATGTAACAGTGCATGTTTTATTTACATGCATATGTGCATTTACATGCATTTTTTCATGAAGAGTGACATGCTAATGGTCCATCCAGAATATATATATTTTTTTTGAGTACATTTTTTTCTTTTTTTGGTGGTCAAGATATGAAGTGACGTGTTATGATCTCATTATTATTCACACATGAAGTGTTAAGCTGTGCGTTATCTTTATCGTTTATAGAAACTGTAGTATATCCGTGTTTATCAAAATGTAAGGAAGTGCACATGTCCTAGTATTTTTTTGTTTTCATATAAATGACATTTTGATGGATATTCCTTGCACTTGCTTAGTGGTTTACGCTTTAGAAAATATACCAAAATGGCTGTTTAAGGTGCACATGTTCATCCAAATAATGTAAGTTTTAGAGTGGCTGCAATGCATTTTGCAGTATTTTGTTAAAATGTTCCCTGTCAGATATTAGAACAGCATTTAGCAGATGTTTGTACCGCGTTTATGATTCAGAATGCTTAATCAATGCTGATTCTTATCTACTTTTAAGATGTTAAGTTTGTATGTAAATGTTTTTTTTTTATATCATTGCTCTGCAAAAGTTGTATGATTTGAGTGCCGTCAGTATACAAGCAATTCAATATTGTGAAGTTGTAAAACTCGATCGCTTGGGTCTTATGTTGTGTTTCCGTAACCTTTGTAAAGGAGCTTCCAAATAATGGTCAGTCCATCTCGCAATGCCATGTCTGTGACACTCGAGATGAGGCGGTCGGCGTCCTCATGCTCTTCATCAGATTGTCTGGAGAATTTGAGACGTTCTTGTCTTCTCCATTGTTCAGACACACAAATTAACTACTCATCCATTCAATCCTTTGCTCTGCTGACACCATCATGAATTTAATTACAGCAGACAGCAGGACTTTAGTCAACACTGTAACCATCAAAACACAGAATACGACTTGTAATTCGGTTTGTTTGGTCCGGAATAAACAAAAATAAAAATGTAGTCCTGGTCCGCTTAGCATTCAGATTGGCATTTTTATCACCGAACCAAAAGATACCAAACCTAAAGTCACAGAGATACGTTCACATCCTGATTGGTCGGCTTTTATGATGGATATTTCGCGATGTAACTTACCGAACATCCAAACCAATGCTGTGTTCTGGGATAAATGCGCTGGTTGTGTGTGTGTCACTACATATGATGGTATTCTGACCAGCTGAGAACTCGTGAAGAGCTTATAAATGTGTAAAGGAGTCAAAACAGCGTCAGGAATCCCTCCGTCACACAAAGCAAGATCTGCTGTGAGGAGATGCGGTTTTGATGCCTGAACTGAACTGTGAAGGGGAACATCGCGACTAAGATGAGAAAAAATGGTTGTGCTTGAGCATTCTGTCATTTTTAGGGTCGCATCTTCCTGTTTTTGGTTCGTTTCCATGTCTTTGGTCCGTGTTGCGTTCATATATCATTCGAACAGCACTAGAGTTTGTTTGGAAATCTTTTCAGCTTGTTTGGTGTCACCAGGGTTCAGATGACAGCGTTCACACTTATTCAAATGAAGCGCACTAACAGAGCAATCGCACCAGGGTTCGTTTTAATCAAACCAAACATGCCAAGTGAGAACACACCCTGTATCTCAACTAGACTTAGTTGTGTTTTAATTTTACAAAGAATTCTGTCATTTGACATTCCCACAGGATTTTATGAAACTGTGGTGGGTGGACCTTGGCCATCTCTAGGGGGGTTCCCAAAGAAGAAAATTTTGTACATTTTAAAGTTAAATTCATAAATCTGGTGCACTTTGAGAATTAAGCTCCAACCCATATTCAGTATGCAAATTGAACAAAAAATCAGTGCATTGACTTTTAAAGGAGATTCAAACCTCTTTTTAGTTTGTAATATAGTGTCTCAGTCTACATTACACTACATAATACAATAATAATGTTTTAATATCATAACTATAACAGTAATAGCCATATATTGTAAAACAAATGCACTGAAAATGATTGAAACTTTTATAATTAGTGTTTTCCTAATTTCTATACATGCAAGAGATCAACCCTCAAGCTTTTATTTTGGCGGGAAACAAGTTTACAAATGCGTCTCATTACAAATCTAGTGAAATGCTGTAATCGTCAACTAAGCAAATGTGAAAATAATGCGTTTCCAAATACACGCTAAACTCAGCACATGTACAGATGGAGTTCACTGCATTCATTCACATGAGCGAAGTGGCTGTACAGACAGTCTTTTAACAAGGACACAAAGCCTTTTCCCTCTTTCGATTTTAGTTTGTTTGACAACAATGACATTAAAGGCCTTTTATGTTATTATGGGAAGTTGAAATAAGCCTATTTTCGGGCCGCCACAGTCTAATTAATGAATGGGAAGCACTGAAATCTATTTGTGGCGGTCAGTGTTGATATTGTGGCGGGTTGCCACAGATAATTCAATGTATGGGAAACACTGGACATTCAATGTTAAGAGTAGTTAAGCATCTGTCTGGTTGATAAATTGGTCTATTGATCGACGCTAATGATCTCAAAATGGCCAAATATTGATAGAGTGTTGATAGAGCATAATTTTGGACAAACTATATGGGCAAGTGCAAAGCAAACAGGTTATGTGCTTTTAATTTCATCAACACTAGTCAAAACTTTATTGGATTTCTTACTGTTGTCATTTAAATTAGTGATGTGGGATTTGGTTGTACAGGTCAACACTTACTCTAGTTTTTTTCCAGAATAAAGCTTGTGAACCAGATCTGTGGCGTTTCGTCAATTTTCACTGACAATAACAACCCTCTACGCACATCTTGGCAATAGAATCGCCATTGGCTAGTACATTTTTTTTGGGTTACTCACCAGACTGATATATAATATATAATTCCACCAAATCAGCTTATCATTGTAAAATTGCACAGCTTTTTAAATATCTAAATGTACACTCTTAAAATCAGTCAATCAAGCATTATATTCGATAATCAAGCATATAACTTTAGTAATTAGAACTAAAACTTGATAATCATGCATGAATGCATATTTGTCATTTTAACTGAATTTAGGACTGGTGGTGGTGCTTAAGATATTGTTGGTCATTCAGTGTTTCTGTAAAAAAAAAAAAAAAAGATAATAGTAATAATTATTAAAAGATAATCCTACTACTAATTCTACTACTAATAATGACAATATACAACCATATTTTTATGCTAAACTTATACTTGGCATCTAACACATACACTGGCAAGTAAAATCTAAGAATTTATTAGCCAATGTCTAATGATTGACATTTAGTCGCCCAGCATGAAATTTACTCGCTTTGTAGAGGGTTTAGTATAGTTTTAATAATCCCTCTGTTTTGAAGGTGTGGTAGTTGCACTATGAATGTATTAGGAAATGTATCTTCCGAAACATAATTCCCATTCTTTTTTTTAAATTAAATAAACTGTTTCATTAAGAATAATTGAGCACAGCATGTCCACTAACATGTGTTCAGAAAGTAAACAGACTCAGTTTTGATGTCATTTTGAGCATGTAGACTTTATCAATCAGTATTACTGCACTAGTCAGTGTGTAGATCTCCGAAACATTCTGACAGTGAATCTGACACCAGTGTTCATGCAATGTAACGTAGCTGACATAATGAAGGGTTGTGTGAAAAAGCTTAGGTGCAAGACAAACTAGTTTGGTCGCTTTGGTGAACACATGGCTGCCTTTTCAAACGTTGCCATGGCCTGTCAGGTTTTGGCAGCGTTTTGATTGTAATTTGGGAAATCATAGTGCGTTGCCTGGTCCTGTCTTTTCGAGCATGACTGTACTTTCAAAGAGGATGCAAAACCGATATTGTTCTCTTTTGCCTACTTGCCTTAATGTGTGCATGTGTATGAGGGCATGTGTGTGTTTGCTCTGTTGTGCGAGTGTAGGATAAGGCTGGGTTCATGTGAAGTGAAACCAACCTCCCAAATACAGGAACAAGAAACCTGCTTTGACAGCAGCGTGCTACTTTTGCATAAACGTGCGTTTGTGCCAAAAGAGGGTGGCGATTTTAGTGTGCACAACATGTGCTTGACTGGTATGTGAGACGCCTACGTTGTTGTCCAGGCTTTTTTTTACAAGCGCCGTTGGTTGGTAACTGGCTGTCAACTGCGTTGAGACGGTTGATGGTCATGTGCTTGTTTTGCAGGTGCTGTACTTAAAGTTCACTTTAGTTCACTTTCAAATAAACATTTCCTGATAATTTACTCACCCTCATGTCATCTAAGATGTCTTTCTTTCTTCAGTGGAAAAGAAATGAAGGTTTTTGAGGAAAACATTCCAGGATTTTTCTTCATATAATGGACTTCAATGTCAACCAACAGTTTGAAGGTTCAAATGTCAGTCTCAATGCAGTCTTGACACGATCCCAGCCGAGAAATAAGGGTCTTATCTAGAGTTATTTTAGTCATAAATCGGTTATTTTCTAAAAAATAAAATAAAAATGATATACTTTTTAACCACAAAGGGTTAAATGGTCTTGTCCCATCTCTGAGATGCGCCACGCATTACGTTATCACGTTGGAAAGATCACGCGTGACGTAGTCGGAAGTGCCGACCCAGTGTTTACAAGTTTGGAGTAGGAGGACCGTTCAAAGTTATTGTATGTTGAATGACACATATTTATGTATTTGTGTTAGTTTATTGTTTAAAATGGTCCTTACGTGTGCATATCCTGGATGTTTAACAATGTCACGCGTGACCTTTCCAACGTGACGATGTAATGCGTGGTGCATCTCAAGAGACAGTACATGATGGGCATCTGTGGTTAAAACGTATTTAATTTAAAAAAATATATAAAATGAGCGATGGTTTCGCTAGATAAGACCCTTATTTCTCAGCTGGGATCGTGTCGAGACTTTTAAACTGCATTGAGATGGACATTTGGACCTTCAAACCATTGGTTGCCATTGAAGTCCATTATATGGAGAAAAATCCTAGAATGTTTTCCTCAAAAACCTTAATTTCTTTTCGACTAAAGAAAGAAAGACATGGACATCTTGGATAACATGGGAGTGAGTAAATTATCAGGACATTTTTTTTATTTGAAATTGAACTAATCCTTCAAGTCACGCTGCTACACAAGAGCCTGTTTGTTTTATATGGAGTTCACAAATAATTACAAACTGTTAGCATGATTTTTATTCTTGATCATTTCAGACTTTTAATCACTCTTAAAACTAGATCTGATCAAGTGGTATTCACCAGATAGCGTATAGGTCATACAAGCGTGCGTGACTCATGCTTTTTTGCTTAAAGGTGAAGACCCAACTCTATGCATGTTTTGTACGATTCCCCTCGCTGTTAAACATGTTTTATTGGGCTGTCCTGGGTTTAATACAAGTAGAATGCTCTTTTATGAAGTTAATTCACTTAAGGACTTTAGTAAGATTATGCCTGAAATGGTTTTGGATTTATTTATTTTTTTGTCATATGTTAATTGTAAAAAAAACTTTATAATATGACTTGTTGGGTTTGATGGCTTGATTTTATTGTATTTGTATGATATTTGTTGTTATTGCATTTTTGCCATGAAAATAGCCTTTGATCCTGACATGGCATTAAATAAAACAATCTATCTATCTATCTTGATCATTTCAGTGTCAAAATGGCCATTGTAAAGTTGTTGATGTTATCCTAGTTGATAAGGTAAATACAGTCATAAATTAATTAAGCAATATTTGAAGTCTAGCAATATAATATATGCTTTTAGTCAAAATATCCATCCATCCATCCATCCATCCATCCATCCATCCATCCATCCATCCATCCATCCATCCATCCATCCATCCATCCATCCATCCATCCATCCATCCATCCATCCATCCATCCATCCATCCATCCATCCATCCATCCATCCATCCATCCATCCATCCATCCATCCATCCATCCATCCATCCATCCATCCATCCATCCATCCATCGAAACATGGATTATGATAAAATCAAAGGTTTTTAAGATCATCCGAAACAAATATAGGATACAGATGTGCAATAGCCTATAAAAAGTCATCAATTGATGCATTTTGATTGTAAAAACTACACAGATCAACAAGCTATACTGTAGTATTTATAATCAGGCACTCAATGGAATACTCAAAGTTCTTTCAGCCAATAGGATTGTTTAGGGGTCTAAGTGTGCTAGAATTTTGACAAGGCTTTGGCACGATATCAGAGCTGGGCAATATTCATTTGCTGTCTCTCTCTGGCAAGGAAATGTATGCGATTGGATATGTGGATGAAAAGGACTGAGGAGGCAGATGTGGATATCTAACGTCTTTACCCATGATCCTGTTCTTAGTGTGGCAGCAATATGGGATTACTGTGTTTTAACTGAGGCTCAGAGGAAAGAGGAATAAAAGATTTGTCGCTTTTGACTGACGGGTTTAAGTCACATTTCAGCGCTGGTGAACAGACTTGAAATTGAAAGAGCCGGAATAGTGAATAGAGCGGAAGCAGCAGCCGACCTCAAGACACTGCTTGCTCAATCCCAGAGGCCTTTGCTCTCAGGAATGCTGTCTGTTTTGCTCATATTTAACAATGAGAATGTTTTTATTTCATCTTTGTTTGATGTGGTGGTTAATTTTGGTTCTTTTAAATGTTTTATTTTCTTTTAATTGGCAGTGAAATGTCAAACACCGTCAAAACACCGTTTTCTATTTCCATGTAAAATTCTCTCAAATTCTCCAGTTTCCATCAAAATACAATAATTACTACAGCTTTGTTTTCTGTACAGTCATATATTGATATATCAGGGCTCTTGACTAACATCTAAGGGGCTGTGATTGTATTGCTGGGGGGATTTTAAATCATAAAGTGAATTTAATCATAAAATTAATATTGTTTTACATTAATAAGTGCAGTTACTAATAATATTACATGCTTGTTTATTGGAAATGTAGCTTAAATTGAATTGAGATGTAGATAAAATTAACTTTTATTAACAACAGTAAAACATAAACGTGCAAAAAAACAATTTTTTATAGGGAAAATTTTAATATTCTACTCTTATTAAAGTACCATTGTTCTTCTATAGTATCATAGCATGGTTTTGTTTCACTTCTGTTTAGTTTGCCGTTTGATGTCTCTCATGTGGCAGCTCTTATCAGTTGGGCAACGAGTGCGATGTTAGACAGAAGCAATCTTGTATTTACTGCAGTTTTTCATCGCGATCCATAACATTTGCAGACATTGTCAACAAAACAAAATTAAAGCATCTTACTTTTCTGTAAGGAGATCCCATATTAGTTGATTATGAATCTAGTGTAGTAACAAAAACTGTACTTTTGCAACCGTATAGCATTTTAGCAGAAACGTGTCCAGCGCAGAAAAGGTGGTTCTGGGACTGAAAGATCAGCTACTCTACTCAGGTAGACAAAACACAACAGCATTACGTCAGTGTTCGTTCGTCAAGTCTGTAGAAACGCGCGGCCGGTTCACGACCGGCTCCAGTTCGCCTGGCCAAAAACAGACCCTGGCTCCAGAACACTAACCATTCTGGTGGAAAAGGCAGATTTTTGTCTGAATCCTTCATTGACCTGTTTATTCTTTAGTGTTTATATGCTGTTTAGGCATTGTTTGACCCTTTGACCTTTCAGACCCTGTCTAGACATATTCTGACAGCAGATGTCAGGGGTTTTGAATTCAGTAATGATGCTCGCTCATTGTATTTGTTGAATAATGTTTGTGCCGTCTTGTTCACGTTGCCTTTTCAGTCTTGCATTGAAAGCAGTTGAATATGCATTTTCTAATTAAAACATATTACAATTAAGTTATTATTGAGTTCTCATTCTTGTTGTTGTATTCTCAGAGGTCTGAGCAGATGCTGCAATCCGGGTCATTCCCATGAGTCTGGTTAATGCGGGATATCATCATCTCTCCCTATAAAGCGTTTGTGACTCACCCAAACTTCACCCTGCGTTGAGCTGAGTCATTGGGTCGGACTGCACTGGTTTTTAAGCCTGTGCAAGACTGCGTTTGCATGTCCAGAACTCTTATACTCTCATTTCCAGAACTCTTTGAGTTCTTCTCCGTATATTCAGTAAAATATTTAATGCGAGAATTAAAAGGCAGTAAAAAATAGTTTAAAAAGACTATTTTTCACTCAATAATGTTTATTTATGTTGACTTAATTTAAAATACATACCCCCAGTTTCACAGACAAGGCTTAAGCCTAGTCCCGGACTAAAATGCATGTTTGAGCTGTTTTAACGGAAAGCAACTTGCACTGACATATCTTAAAATATATTTGTGCCATTGTTTTGTCTCAAGATGCACATCAGTAATGTTTTTTTCAAAGGTACGTTTATAAAAGCCACTTAAATGCCCTAATTGAACTAAGGCCTAATCCTGGCTTAATCTAAACCCTGTCTGTGAAACCGGGCCATAGTATTATAAACAAGAATATTTACCAGTATCTTTCTTTTACTATAACATTTCATATATGAAAAGTTGTGGATGTTTCTTAGTGAATGTAATTTAAGAATTGATTCATTTGAAACTTTAATGGCGAAATGAAAAGCACATCAAAATCATTACGATATTCACAATTTTACCAAGCTGCATGATTAAATAAAAGCGAAGTCATGATATGGATTAGTGCAATTATCAAACCACAAAGCCTGCGATTCAATTAAATAAATATATGCGCTGCATGTTTCAGAGTGAAACGTGGCACTGTGGGTGCTCCTGTATATGTCTTTAATATTAATCAAACAATAAAACACAGCTTTACCAAAGATTATAGTGTTCACTGTACAAGTGAAATATAGATTAGTGTTATTTTACAGTTAATTGCACTCAATACACTTATTTACTTAATTTTACACATTTCTGTACCTGAATAATACTGTTAGACCTTACTTTATTTGTAACTTTGTTTTATTGTATTTATCTATACTTGTAATTAGTGCATTTGTTCTTTTTTATTATTGATTGTACAGTTTTTGCTGTTTGTTAAGTGTGCTTTAAGTAATAAATGAAAAGTAGTTACATTTTTACAATTGTAAAATTACAATACTAATATTACTGTAATATCTTTAATATTTTATTTAGTAATATTACATTAACAATAGTAATAATATTAATAGCAATTGTAATTCATATTTTAATGTCATTTTGATTCATATTTTAATGTCATTACTCACACAATTTTTGACAGCAAACCTTTTTTTTAATCAGTTTTAATCAGAAAAATCAGTTACTTTATTTTAAGGTGAACGTAGTTAAATTGTACTTACTCATATAAGTACTGAGTAATATTAATGACATGCTCTTGTTTTAGAGTTATGGTTAAGGTTTGGTTTAGGGTTAGTTGTAGTTGTACATAATTTACTGTTATTACTATAATTACATGTAGGCTACTAACGTATAACTACGTCACCTTAAATAAAAATGTTACCGAAACATCAATTTTTTCCCCCCAAATCGCTAAGCCACCGGACCGTATGAGTTAGTTATTTTTAATAGATTCTTGTAAAGCCTTTTTTTTTTTTTTTTTTTAACTTGTCATCCCACCACAAAAAACTAATAATAAATTAAAATAGAAAATAAATAAATAAATGCAACCTCAAAATAAACATATGACAGATACAGAAATTTCAAAAAATGTTATTCCAATTTTTATACCACAGCTACAAACTTGATGCAAACAAACTGATATAAACTTAAAATATTATTAAAGACGAGTAAACACTTAGATATAAGTAAACAAATGAGAGCAAATAATTAAATAATGAGCAATAGAACAAACATACAAACGAAACAGTGCTTTTCAGGTTTTTCAGGTAAGAACCACTAACAGTGGTTTTCATTTGAAGTAATGAAATGTAAAATAACACTTCATATTTTTAAATCATTGTAAATTGTTTATTAAGGAACCTGAATCAGAGACAGAATTATTAAATTCCCTTCCCAAATGATGCTCCCCGTCTCTGTTTCTGTCTGTCTGAGCCTCTCTGTACAGTTCGACGTGTAATCAGCCTGACCTCTAGTAGGAAGCTGATTATAACCACACAACCACAGCAAGACCAACACTCATCTACTAGCCTGTGCGCTAATCCCTCTCCCCCCCCCCCCCCTCTCTCTCTCTCTCTCTCTCTCTCTCTCTCTCTCTCTCTCTCTCTCTCTCTCTCTCTCCCCACCGTTGCCCCGTCATTCCAGTTTCCACCTCGCTTCGGCTTGCCGGCCGACCCCCCTGTCGCTGTGTAATCTGCAGTAAAAGGTGCATTGTTCTGTGTGGCGTGGGTATCTGTGGTCATTAACCTACATACTGAGCAGCAGGCCACGGGCTTCTTAAAGCTTTCTCAGATGCCCTCCGATCAGGAAGTTCAGCGCTCGGTTTTCTGTCTGTTAACCCTTTGCTTCCCCTGTGCACAGTGCTTTGGCAAAGACTCGCGGTCAGTTATTATCTCTAGTAATGCAGTTTTGTTGTTTTTCCTTCATTCAAGCTCATTTGTCAACAATATAATCATAAATTGCAATACTATTTTCTGCTTTTTCTTTTTCTTTCTGCACACTTTTCTGCACACTCTTTGATGTCAACAAAAAAAATATGGGAAGCATTTTCTCCTTTTAAATGTTGAATAGCCTGTTTATTTTGCTATCTGAACTATGCATCATACAGTTTCATTTTATTGTTTGCATTTAGCATTGTTGGATGAGTTTTAGTTTTTTCTAATTGGTGCATTTATATCATTTTTGGTGCATTCAAGCTAATAAGGTTGAATGTTGTAGTAGAAAAGAGAACTGCAAAAACGAAGATCGAACTGTTTCATTAGTATTATCTGGGGACCAAGTATGATTTAGAAATTACCCCCCCCCCCCCCACGTCTGAATTTCCTCGGTGTTCGGGGAAATATGGTAGGTCATTTGCAGGGAATTTTTACTTTACAAATTACAAACATGGCCGATTCGCACGGGATTAAGATCACAGACAACCTCCGCAATTATTACAAATGACTAGAGGTCACCAGGTAATACTAATCCCGTGCGAATAGGGCTTATGTAGGTAACATTTTAAGGTTTCATTAGTACGCTCTTGAGATGACTTGTTTTGGCCAGTTATAATGCATATGCATAATAGGCTATTAGCCTGGAAATCCAGACCTAAATCTGAAAGATTAATGGTCTGGCGTCGACTAATGAAAATCGGCCAGCTCGAGGGGCGGCACCAAGCATGCATTTGAAAATCTCACTGCACGCAATTGGATAACACTACGACCAATCTCAACAAGCCCCATACGCTTAGCTACCAGCGGCGCTAACTGGTAGATTAGACTCTTGCCGTATCCGGTCGGCAAAACAGCAAAAACGCCCTTCTTGCAAAGGAACGATTCGAGCGCCGTCTTCTGTTCCTCTTTTAGAGAAAAAGCCAAGTCTAACTCGTTCATTGTAGCGGCCAAAGCCGTTTCAAACAACTGGTGTTCATCCATAGCCATCTTGCAATGTTTACTAATGACTTCGACGTCACAGCGCTGTCGTCATCTGTTTAGCTCACCTCTGGCCCGCCGATATCAGATAACCCGATGTGATTGGTGCAGCTCGGATACAAGGGCATATTTAATGAGCATCATTACTCGATGCCAGAGTAACTAGCTGAGCAAATTCAACTTGTGCTCTCGCGAGAACTCTGGATTACCAGGGTAATAGGCTATCACTCACAATCATGTATTTATTATAGGGCTGTCAAAGTTAGCGCGTTAATAACGCGTTAACGCAAAATCATATTAACGGCACTATTTTTTTTAACGCTCGATTAACGCAGCGCGTATTTTCTGTTTGACCCGTGGCCCAAAACCTAGTTGGAGAAATGGAGATACACAGTGTTGCCAACTTAGCGACATTGCAGACCCATTTAGCGATTTTTTTTTTTTTTTTTTTTTTTTTTTCCTTCAACAAAGCGCCCAAACCATATTTAGTTTCTGAGAATCTACCGGTACCGCCGGTACTGCTCTCCCAGCATCTCTCTCTCTCTCTCTCTCTCTCTCTCTCTCTCTCTCTCTCTCTCTCTCTCTCGCTCTCTCTCTCTGCGTCTCGCGCTGGAGAGAGCAGCGCTTTAATTCAGTTAAACACAGATATGATGTTGCTTCTCTAATTTTACATGCAAGTATAGCCGAAATCGCAAAACAGATATTGTGTTTATCTTATGTGTATTTGATTTCATCAGACGACGGCTCGATTATCAGGATTTTTGTGCAGATTAACATCTTGGAAGGGAGAGCTGGTTATGTCTTAATGGGTCGCGTTTCAGTCACCATTTCATATTCATTCCGTTGTTTGACAACAGAAACAGTAAAATATACCAATGAAAACAGTTTTATTGAGAATTTAGCTTCATCAAAATGGGCACAGAGAGAGACATGAACAAGTTCTTTGAAAAACATCTATGACCTTTGAAACATGTCTCGTCTTCATGCTCTATGTTGACTATGGTTTCAATAATAAACATACATTTGCATAAAGCATCCATATTTATCCATGCCCACGTTGATTAGAGTATTACAAACTTGAAAAGTATTAATTTAAGGTACATTTAGAACAAATAAAAAATGTGCGATTAATTAACTCATGACAATCATGCAATTAATCGATTAAAATTTTTAATCGATTGACAGCCCTAATTTATTATTTTATCTGTCAGTAGCTCAGTACGTCTCGTCTCTTTATGCCGGACTGTCTGACATTCATATTTAGCTCCGCATGTCAGCAACTCCAGGTTTTTCAGGTGCTCCCTCTGTTTCTCTGACTGAAAATAGAAGTGTATGTATTGGGACTGTCACTGGAGAGCGTGCTAAAGTCGTGTTTTTGGTGGAAAGTTTGTAGAAATGATCATTCTTGCTAAATGTGATGTGAACATACTGTTCTGTGACTACAAATAAACAGAAACAGACACGACTGAATGAGTACGTACGTGTATTTGACGTCTTTTGTAAAATAACGGTAAATACCACTTTATTTCTGTGTGACTGTGCAATCTTGACTCAGATTAATTCATTATGATAAAACTGTGGTAAAACATTGATGCTTAGGTTTTTAATCTGTAAGTGAACAACACAAATGCTCACAAACGGCTGCTTTTATCATGTTCGTTTTGCGATCTCGCTAGTTTCCAGTGATATCTCTCTCTCTCTCTCTCTCTCTCTCTCTCTCTCTCTCTCTCTCTCTCTCTCTCTCTCTCTCTCTCTCTCTCTCTCTCTCTGATCAGTTTTCTGATCAAACTTACATTGGTTGGTGAATTGAAATTTCACCAATGTGAAATTTACTGGCAATTTCTGAGTGAAAGTTATTTCTACACATTTTTTTTTCAGTGTATCATTTTATGACTTTGAATTCGGACATACTGCTCCTCTCACATACTGTTTTTCGCCTACTATATAGTTATATCTGCTTATTACACGGCTCTGTGGAATACTTGATTCTGATTGGTCAATCTTGCAATCAAGCGGTATGTTATTTCCCGATAACAACCGCTAAAAACAGAAAACACAGGCTCATCCGGGTTACTGAAGCTGGCGCTTTATGCTTTCTAGGTCTGGGAATGTTTTTTCCTTGTGGAAGTTTTGCGTTTGGTGAGCTAATAAAATATTAAAACGCAGTCAAATCAATATTTTGTGTACAGATATTTAATTATGTCATCCGGTATCGTGGACACGCTCTCTCTTGTTTCATACAAACGCAGCTGCTGCCATTTTGCAACTATTGTTTTGTACACTGTAATGGATTATAAGATAACAAAGGTACAATTTTAAAAAATCAATATTTCTTATCCCTATAATTATTCATGTGGTGAAATACTGTGTTATAAGTGGTATGACTGTCCCGTATCCCTGTCTAGTTTGAACTTGCTGCTTGCTTTCTCCGTGGAAGCTTTCCATTTAAAGAGCCAATCAAATATTTCGATGTCTAATTATTTACTTATGTGGCAAATAGCCATGTAATAAGTGGGATAATGTACATCCAGCCAGTTATCACAGAATAAACCCCGACAAGGTGATCAGGACCCCGACACGAACGTAAACATTATCCTTTACTTAGATCATTTTTAATTAGTCACTTAAAAAAAAAAAAAATCAGTGTAGTTGTGTGTTCGTGCGTGTGTCTTCAGTGTATTTATTCCATTTGTCCACTGATTACAATATTCTTGTGGTCTGTCATTTTGAAGTGTTTTAGAATAAACAAAAAGAAAAAAATATGGAAATGTTTTTATGGCACAGAAATATTTCCACTGTGGTGTATTGAATACTGATGTTCATTTGTGTCACTCTTGAGGTTGTGCTGCGGATGTTGTTGTGTTGATCAGGGATTACGAGCCACAGTTGTGTGGAGCTCTTGTTATTGTAGTATTTTTATCTTTTAATTTTTTTATTTGATGTATGATTTCAGCAGAAGGTTGGGGGAAGGGGAGCAGATTTACTGGGCCAATGACAGCGGGCCATTTAGACAATGTTGTTATAGCAGTCGGGCCTGAGACGTGAGCTGTGAGCAGCCTATATTGTTTTTATGAAAGCTTGCAAGGGGTGTATGAGTGTGTTTGCAACTCTCGGTTTCCCTAAAGATGCTCTGAAATCTCTTTTGCACATTTTTCATTTTGTGTATAATATTCTGTGTGTGATTTATGCACTTATACACTGTAAAATAACATGAGATGGAGAGGATGGGAGTCTCTATGTGTGTCTGAGTTGTGTTCATGTTTTAGTGTGTGGTGTGTGTTGGTAAATGCCTGAATGGAAAATGCTTTCCTGTAATTGGAAGCATGGTGTAGTCATGTGACCTTCAGTAGTAGCAAATCACAGCTTGACTTCACATTTAAAACCGCAATAGAGATTTAATGCTGCCTTTACATGCTATCAGGAATTTCCTACCACTTTTGAAGTCGTGATTATGAGCTCGTCTCATTCAAGTGCTTTGTTGTCGGTAAGAATGGGAATCATGGAGGACACCAGGTTTATTCTTTCCTATTTATTGGGAAAATCAGTCCATCGGCTTGGTGTGTCCCGGCCTTTATATTAAAATTATGTTTAGCGTAACATCATCACCATCCTTTATGCCCTGCCCAACCCGGCAGGAACTTGGGTATTAAAATTATCCCGAGCTTCCCATTGGTAAATACAAATTAAGAGGGTGTTCATGTCCAAATTTTAACTAGGAAACTCATATTTACGATAATTCTGATAGCATGTGAAGACCCAAACCACTGCAGACAATTAGTTTTTTCCTCAGTCTATTTAAAAACGTACAAACAAATTATTTTGTCAGTTTAGATTAAACTATAAAAGTCATAAACCCGAGTTTTACTCACTTCACAATAAGGTTACATTTAATATTAGTTAATGCATTAGTTGTCTTGAACTCATATTCTTTACATCATTAATCTAAGTTAATGTTGTTTATAAACCTTCTATTGTTCATTTATAATTCATATTTGTTCACCAACCTTAAATGTTAATTTATACAACTTGTATTATTAGATGTAGAAAAATCTACTTAACCCACATTAATAAATGCTGAACAAAGTATTAAGTATTGTCTATGCCTTAACTCATTTTAATTAACCTTATTGAAAAGTGTTACCGCATTACAATACATATCAATTAGCTAAACCTTTAAAATCTGGATCTGGATTTGCAACCCATTTTACATTTTACTAATGAAGCAGAATTTTCAACAAGAATAAAATGTAGGAATTACTTGGATCAATGTGACAATATTAACATTATTCAATAGCATGCGCAGTCTTTTGACAACCTTGGAAAGTTGTTAGTTTTATTTTAATATTACACTTTATTTGTTTCTCTATAAATAATTAATTACGTATCATATATTCTAATGTCAAATAAAATATTAACAGCAACCCTGAATGTGTGAATATGTACATTATACATGAGTGTTTCAGATTTTCATGTACATGTATTTGTAATTTTGAATATGAAACTGAGAACACGACGTCATTCAAATTTAAAAAATGTCACATTGTAAAAATTCCCCTCGCAAGTATGACTCGGTCGACGTCTCATTTAGACCCACACACTCTTAGATTAGTGCTTATTCACTACTACTCAACTTCAAAATACACATTTTATAGCATCCACATGTGCGCTGTGAGCAAATGCTTTGTGTAGAAACTCTATTCTTAGCATGTCTGCCCTCCTCTGCAGTCGCTAGTTCAGGTTACTGTGTTCCACGCGGCCCTGTTCACATGCCGTCCAACGTGTGTGTGTGTGTGTGTTTGTGTGGGTTTACTTTAGTTTAGCTCACTTCTGAAAACAAATTTGTCCCCAAAGTATATCTAACAAACCTCCTTTTTGGTGAAGAGCTCATTTACTGATCATAAATATATATAAGTACAATCAACTCGGATGTTTAAGTCATTGTAATATTACAGTTATTTAATTTAATGTTTGATGTTTAAGCTTGTAATAATGTTTTTAATTCCAGTGGTACTGGTGGATTTCCGCTGGAAATTCGAGCATGTCTTTGCGTCATTACGTCACATCTGTACACATAAAGAAGGAGTTTCGGCTAGTAGGCTATGAGTGTGAGGATGTTGGAGGTGGAGATTTATAGCCTAGTAAAATGCAAAAGACTTCGGACTTCGGAGTGGCTACAGAAAAAAAAGACTGCAACCGGGCCCATGTGAAAACAAGGATAATATCGGAAGGGCATTAAATATACTCGCGCAATTCTGATGTTGTTAACATTAACAATTTGAGAACACAAGTATAATTTGCACGATTTGACGTGATATGATAAGCGATCGTTAGATTTAATCAGCGCGATTTACTGCAATGCCTTTTTCCCCTTAGTTGGTCAGTGGATGTTACTTGTTCAGATGACATTTTGTCGTGTAAATTCTTATGTTGGTCATACTTCCAAAAAGTATAATCTGTGATTGCGAATGCCAGTATCCACAATCGGATTCCTGAGAATCGGAAGTGTATAAAATCATGCATGAGTCACTGATGATTAATTTTTTTTGATAACACAGGCTATATTTTATCAGAGCTCCTGCTTGTACGTGACATTTTAAAGACGACGCAGAGCAATGCAACGTGAACCGCAACCCTTTCAGATCCAAAACTAAATGATAAAATTACAAAATCCAAAATAAAACCCTAAATTTTAAGAATTCATATACATGAAGACTAGCTATTTAATTGAATTATTTCTGACATGTGCAATCCCACAAAAAAATCTGCGCATTAAAAAGAAAGCTTGTTATTCACAAAGTTTTATAAATTCACAATCCATTCCACACAATACTGCAGATTTTCCATAAAATCAGTGCAAAAATAAAGAGAAACTCTGCAGTATGTATGAGTACCAGTGCTTTTTTTTGTGGAAATTTGATCATATTCTTCCATTACAGAGTAAATATCTTTCAAATATACATTCAGTACCATGGTATATTTCAAAGTAGCATGGTATATGAGCCCTGTACCATAGTACTACCACTGCAGTGTTTTTATACTTCGACTGACAGCCGCACATTCTCCTCAAAACATTGGATTAATCCGTGCTGTGCCGTGCCGAGGTAGCCTGGGAAAACCCAGACAACTTCCGGCAAATTCAGATTTGCTCGAGAAGTAGTCTGGCAAAGAGCTCATTCAAGCCCATTTCCATGGCCTAGAAATCGCGGCACCAATCAGAAACGTTGAGGCGGGCTTTACACGATGACGATCGCTCTGATTGGTTTTAGGTCTATCCAATTGCGCCCAGAGGCATTTGAGCGACGTCCGTTCAACTTTTAAATGCATTATTATATTCAAATTGCAAACACATGAGGACAGTCTCCATGAAAGACCCACTGGCAGTTGAACGTGCTACTACATTTCTCTCCGAAACGGTAGGAAATTAAAATAGATTTAATAGAGGATTTTAACTGTGACAAGATGATTGACAGGGCAGTTTACGTGACAGGATGCACGCGACAGATCCGTCCGATAAAGATGATGAAGTAGTATGTCCCAAAGCTTGCCTGCTTTTTTGCTACACATTCAAAAGGAAATACCTTTTCTTCACAAAAAGAGTACATACTTTTATGGCGTAGTGTAACTTAGGCGAATTGGGACGCAGCATATGGCTTTACACGATGACGATCGCTCTGATTGGTTTTAGGTCTATCCAATTGCGCCCAGAGGCATTTGAGCGACGTCCGTTGGTGACGCCCCTTTGGAAATGATTTGTCTATGGAGCTTTGCCAGACCATAACTCAGTTACTACTGAGAATGGTCTGGTTTTAACCAGGCTAGTGCCGAGGCACAACCCGCGTAAAGTTGATAATTCCGCGAATAAATGCGATTGCAGATTTCGAACAGAGATGGCGACAAAGAGGGAAAATTACAGACTGCAGCTTTAAATAACATGACTCCTACTATGAAGAAAAGCACTCTTTTGCTGCATGTAGTCAGAAGAGCATGAAGTAGAATGATTGTATCTTTCTGTTATAGAAAGCTTTACTGTGTGTCTGCCGGATCCATTACTCGATGTGTTTCCTGATTTTCATTTGTAGCAGCTGTCCGTGACTCATGCACGGGACTTTTAAGAGTGTGTGTCTTTGCAATAACATTCGAGCCGTGTCATTTCAAAGGCCTCTCGCTTTTTGCTTTTTTTTTTACTCCCTGTACGTTTATACCTAGACCTGCAGTGTGGCTGCGTTTAGCATGGTTGGTATAGCATGCTATTCGATTTAGCACAACACCAACTCAGGCATGACGTCACACTTTTGTTGCATCTCTTTTCACACAAAAAACACTTTCCATCACTCCAAATGCATCACCAAGCAGATCTTTAGCACTCGGCTGAACTCTGTTGCAACACTTCCTCTGTGAAATGCCAAGCATATCGAGCAATAACGCTGTCCGTTGAACGCTTCAGACCCTGTATATGTGGTGTGCTTGTGTCCATTTGTAAGCCAAAGCATTTTGGGAAGGTCGTTTCTGGGTCTGCCCTTCTAGAAGTGAATATGTTAGTGCTAACAGCAGTAATCATGTTGTTTATTACAGTATTTATAGACGGACAAAAGCCAGCCCCTCCGTAAGTAAACAGAGGCCGCATTACAGAGATTTGCGTGTGCTATGATTGCTTTCACTGTGGTCCTCTGTTCTGTATTCTGTGCAAACCGTGTGCTTTACTGTATCGGACAATAGCTTACAAATCTATTATGTTCTTTCAAGGGAAATGGAAAATTCTGTCTAACACCAGCAATTTCATTTGTCGAGTAATTGTGCAAACTGTGACTTTATACATTATAAAAAACACTGCAGTGGTAGTACTATGGTACAGGGATCATATACCATGCTACTTTGAAATATACCATGGTACTGAAAGTATATTTGAAAGATATTTACACTGTAAATAAATATGGAAGAATATGATCAAATTTCCACTAAAAAAGCACTGGTACTCATACATACTGCAGAGTTTCTCTTTATTTTTGCACTGATTTTATGGAAAATCTGCAGTATTGTGTGGAATGGATTGTGAATTTATAAAACTTTGTGAATAACAAGCTTTTTTTTATGCACAGATTTTTTTGTGGGCTTGCACATGTCAGAAATAATTTAATTAAATTGCTAGTCTTTATGTATATGAATTTTTAAAATGGATTTTTATTCTGGATTTTGTAATCTTATCATTTAGTTTTGGATCTGAAAGGGTTGCGGTTCACATTGCATTGCTCTGCGTCGTCTTTAAAATGTCACGTACAAGCAGGAGCTCTGATAAAATATAGCCTGTGTTATCAATAAAATTAATCATCAGTGACTCTGCATAATTTTATACACTTCCGATTGTCAACAAATTAACCATTTAAAAAGATACTTCCAGTTCACATGCATGCATTGCAAGTTTGCTTTGCATTCTCAGCATTGCTGCAAAAGTCTCCATAGCATATATTATCTTCTTTTACGTTCACTTATCTTTCAGTGCAATAATTTGAGCAGAATCCTGCTGAGCCAGTTAGTTAAAATTAGTTAAACTTCCTTCAGGTATGCCGGAATAATAGCACATCCGATTTAATGACACAGGCATCTGAAGGAATCTCTATTGCCCTCTTGAGTACTGAGGCCTGTTAACGAATTTGCTAAATAAAATCACTCTTTAATGAATTTTTGTGTTTTTAATATTTTCATTATTAGTTTTTATAAAAGCAATTAATCAAGTAAGGTGCCGCTGTAGTGTACTTATGGGGTCACGTTAAAATGAAGCCGTTTTTAACACGTGATGGTTATATTAGAAATGCACTACTAGTTTTTCTATTTTTTTTTATATTGTCTTGTGATGCATTGCAGAGGTTGAATAGCACTGCAGAGCATGCTGAGGAAAGCAGCACCTTTATTATTAAAAAATGGTCCAGGGGTATGAATTTTTTTTCCTATTTGATGAAATAGCAGATGTGAACATAAATGGTTTGGGGATTTTGGACTCTTACGGATAATATGTACCGTGTGTGTGTGCGGCATCATACAGGCACTCACAGAAATTTCACTGTCTATTTCAAAGATTCTTTAGTAGTTATGACAATTCTGTCATTTTATTTGCACTTTTCTTTCTTCACTCTGTTAACATGCTCACATTTTGTCAGTTGGAGTTGATCCAATCTGATTAGCAGATTCTGAAATTTCTGTCAATCTGATTCACTTATGTTTACATGCATGCATTGCAAAAATAAAAGTGCATATGCAGTGCCCAACATGACCTTCAAGTCATATCTAAAATGAAAGCTGAAATATTTCAGAAGAGCATTTTTAGCAAATATTTAGCTAATAATGTCCATTTTGTGAGACATAAATGAATATATTGCACAGATTCATCATAAGATGATGTGAAAATATCACAGCACTACACATGTGTTCAAGTTTTTTTTGTTTTATTTTATTTTTTATATAAATCTGATTAATGAAATGGTAGCACAAGTCTTTACATGCTTAATTTGATTGTTTCATGTCTATACCACCCCTTCCAAGCGAAAATTTTATTTCGGGTTGAATCGAATCAGTTGAGGCGTGAAGGCTTTTCAGTTCAATTCAGCCATCAATCCAATTGCTAATGGATTATTTGGTTGCATGCAGACTTAGCTACTGATTGGTCCCAATTGACATTCATTGCATAGACAAAAGAGACATTTTTCTAAATATTTTCTTTTGTGTTCCACAGAAGAAATGAAGATGTTTGGAATGGCGAGTTAATGATTAATTTTTCATTATAAGTTTTGTATTTTATCGCAAACTTATTTTTGTACTTTGTTGCGTTCCAAAATGTGTCAGACTGCAATTAATTCAACGTGGTTGTAACAGGTGTTGTAGTGGACATTAGCGTGAACTAGTAATAAACTCATAAACTCAATAAACTCAAACTCAACAAATTAGATCGCCCTCAAGACTAAAAACAAACAGTACTGGATATGCATGAAGCATAAGTGGATGTCTTTTTATTCAAAATGGTGAAATATGAAGAAAGGTAGTTTTCCATCCTTGCCTTTTGTAAAATTGTGTAACTTGTAAGTTAATGCAATCCTCTAAACTTTGAGCAAACATGCAGTTCCCCAAAGCAGCAGTTATCAAATTAATTGTCTTAAATGGTTGACTATGAATGGTAATGCATACTATCCCTTAGCTGTGCTCAAATGATAAAAACAATATATCGATCGTTCTCTTTCGCATTCATGTTTGCACCGGCAAACTTGTTTCTGGCCTTAAAGGGTTAGTTCACCCAAAAATGAAAGTTTTGTCAGTAATTACTCGCCCTCATGTTGTTACACGACGTGAACTCACTCAGAGGCCCATACAGAAGAAAATTAATCGTTGAATAAGGGCACAAAAAAGTATTCTCGACTCTTGATGATAAACTTAAGGTTGAGTCACTTGGACTATTTTAACGATATCTTTACTAACTTTTCTGGGATGGTAGATATCGATAACATAGAAGCCTATGGAGGAGTGAGACAGCTCTCAGATTTCATCAAAAATATCTTAATTTGTGACCCTGGACAACAAAACCAGTCACATGGGTCAATTTTTGGAAATTGAGCTTTATACATCACATGAAAGCTGAATAAATAAGCTTTCCATTGATGTATGGTTTGTTAGGATAGGACAATATTTGACCGATATACAACTATTGAACATCTGGAATCTGAGGATGCAAAAAAATCGAAACATTGAGAAAATCTCCTTTAAAGTTGTCCATTTATGTTGGCGATTGTGTTGCATTCACTCACAAAAATAAATGTTTTATATATTTACAGTAGGAAATTGACTAAATATCTTCATGGAACATGATCTTTACTTAATATCCTAATGATTTTTGGCATAAAAGAAAAATGGATAATTTTGACCCATACAATGTATTGTTGGCTATTGCCACAAATATGCCCGTGCGACATGTGACTGGTTTTGTGATCCAGGGTCACATTTGTGTTCTGAAGAAGAACGAAAGTCTTACAGGGGTTGGAACAACATGAGGGAGAGTAATTACTGACAAGAGTTTTCATTTTTGGGTGAACTATCCCTTTAATGTTCATGGCCACCAAGGAAGTGGCACGCATTGCCTCTGCTCTGATTTGTCTTTGTGTCTCGAGTCCTGGCAGCTTTTGTGACTGTTCAGAGAATATTTGGCCATTGGTAAACAGTTTACCCTGAAGATTTGATTGCAGTTTTCCTGTTGTTTGTTTAGCGCTGTGCTGCTGGATTACGTTCGGTCTTCAACTGCAGCGTTTTCTGCCTGTCCTTTCGCCGTACTGTAAACATATTTGCACAGATATCAGCGGACAGGACTGATTTACGCTATTAGAACATAAAAAAGCAACATGGAAATATGAAGTAATGCAAAAATACAGAGGAAGACGTGTCCAAAATGAGACACGTCGATGCTTAAGTTTTTCCCAAGGATGGCGCAATGAAAAATATATCAAATAATGTGTTTTCCTTTAACGAAGGGAGACATTTACACATTAATTAGAATACAAGAAATACGTTTTTTGAAATATTCTATCGTTTAAATATTATATTTAATAATTATATATAATTTATAGGCATTTTAAATTGTGCCGATACAAATAAAATGTACATTTTTGAATATTATGTGTTAAATAATGTTCTTAGTCTTTCCTTCCTGTGACGGCTCAGACAAAAGATAAGAGTTTACGTTGAATTAAATGCCAGATACACTAAAAATACCAATAATAACTAAGAAATAGATCATGCAGTTCGCTGACATAAATGTGCAGTATTCCTGTAGAGCGCCACATTTTTACTTTGAAACGTGCAGTGCTCATTTATTTAATTAAATCATTGCATTTCGAAGTTTAATAATCAGATTAAGACCACGATTCCCGTCTACAAATTTAAAACGTTTGTTATATTATTTAACACTTCTGGCCTTAATTTTCATAAAACTACTTTTTTAAGACTTTTTATACTCGTACACGTGCACCTAAAGACGTTTTACACTCGTACAGATCTATTTTAATTCCAAATGCGAGTGAGATGCATGATCCCTGACTTACCACATTAATATTGAATTAAACTGATGTCCAAATATTGGAATAATCCATTTAATAAAATTTGTTCTTCTTTCCTTTTCCCACTTTTTCAAAGCCGTTTATTTGTCCGTGCCTGGGTCAGGAGGACACACAAAGCCCTGTGCCGTTGTAGACGTGGTGATGCCACACTGGGTGGTTTTGTTGGTCGGGCTGGTGGGGAGAATAAATCAGAGCCGTCAGTCGTTCCACTGCCGGTGTCCCAGTGGAGACGGCAGTCCGAGGTCACACGCTGGAGGGTTTCGAGCGCTCTGTTTGTGTTTCCATTCCCTGGCTCTGGCCCCTGCGTGCCTGTTTTTGCCTTCGTCTCGTGTCTCGGTGGCAGGAATAAACCTAGTCATTTGCCTCCCCAAAGTTCACTGAAATAGTTGGCAGTTTACTTGCACTGGTACAATCCTCCATGCGTGTACTTTCCAGAATAACCTTGATTGTTGCTTTGTGACTCGGGTGATGTAAACAGAGCGTTGTAATCGTGACTGCGGAGTTCGTTGACGTCTCTTCGTGATGCTAGGCCTGTGTATGTGTGAGGGTTTTCATGATAACACAACTTCAGAGGGAATAAACCCATGAAATATTAATGCTGACGACTACATGGAGTGCACACTAAACAATGAACGCTGTTTCCTGGTGTTGAATTTTTCATTTTTTGGGTGAAATCTCAAAACGGATGTTGTCAGACATGGGAAGGGCAGACGACTTTAGTATAGGTTTGCTTTGGGAAAGTAAAACCTCTTCAGTGCACGTTGTTTCAATTGCAGGATAATAACGTGCACTGCCTTTGTAAACAACTTTGTTGTTAATCATGGTAAATTGTTTACTGGTTATGTGTTTGAGGGTCATAAATGTTGATTTTGAGTGCTACTTTTATTATTGCATGCACAGTGTGAAGCCCTTTTACATCAATTTGCTATAATTAAGGCACATTTAAAGGTGATCCTTGAATTAATGGTTTTACCTTTCAATAAGTGGTCATCATTTGGTCATTAGGGTGCACTGTTAGGCCTTTATAATTTAATGTAAAAAATTCAGCTAAATGTAATCAGATTCAGATCTATAGACTACTCAAATGATAAAGGTCTAAATTATCGGCACTAATGCATGAATAATGTGCCATACATGCATGAGTGAGACTTCTGGGTTATGCAAGGTAAAACGGTGTAGGAGAATCCACAAATATAGGCTATGAAATTGCAATGTTTACTAATTAAAAATGTTAATATTGGCTGTAGATCATATAAAAAGCACTCGTCTTAAAAACTGTATTGAACTCATTGGCTTATTTCTAAATGGGTTTGGTTTGAGCATGATTTAAACTGGTTTTAAAAAGCTTACTAGTCCCGTTATAACTTGTTCGCTGAGAGTGAAACTTCAGAGACGGATGGATTATTGGGTTTAAGAGGCTGTGTGTCACGGTTGTAA
Organism: Squalius cephalus; assembly: GCF_949319135.1. Lineage (NCBI taxonomy): Eukaryota > Metazoa > Chordata > Actinopteri > Cypriniformes > Leuciscidae > Squalius > Squalius cephalus. Next base: position 44,066,428 of record NC_137128.1, on the reverse strand, counting down.
GCTGAAACACTGAGCGCAGGAAATCTTGTGGTGTAGTTGTAACACATTTGTCCCACACTGATGATGCACACACGGACACTGCAGCTCTTTTCTCCTCACCGCCTCTTTTTTTCTCAGAGAGAGTGACTCAGCTGGTTTTTACTCGGTCCCACTGGGTGTCAGGTGTCGTGGAAATGTTCTTTCCCAGGAGCCTCTGCTCTGTGTTCATCTGTTCGCATCACGAGTCTATCGGGGAAGGTATTGTTTAGGTCTGTGGGTCTCTGCTGATTTGCTTTTCATCCAGAAGAGACCCGGCCGCCAGTATCAGATGCTCTCTAATTGTTGACTCTCTCGTTTGTTGCTTTGATTGCAGAACAAATGTAATGACGAAGCTTGGTTTGATATGGAAACGCCTCCTTGTTCTTTAGGCTCTTTAGATTGTGTTGATGCAAAAACACATGGTTTACTGTAGCCATAAAGCAACAGTGGAGATCCAAGTTTCAGTCAACTCAAATGTGACTTCAATACAGCTGTGTGTAAAATGTGTTGTTGTTATTATTTTGGGAAATTATTAATAAGATGTTTTAGTAAACATATAGGCAGATAAATGCTTTATTACTGAACTCTTTAATGCAAGTTAGTGCACATAAATGTTTATATACCATGTATCTCAAAGAACCAGCGCTGCTGATCATTTTGATTATTAAATAGTATTTATTTTTAGTATTTATTTATTTATTTATTTATTTATTTAATAGTATTAGTGTCCACACTAGCGAACAATAAAGTTCTGATTATTTTAAGTGCACTGCAGTTTTGTATTTTGTTGCTTTAAAACAGGATGGTTCTGATTGGCTGTCAGTGTCAATGAAAAAATAGTGTTGTCAAAAATATCGATACTTCGAAACATATCTTTACTGGAATATCTTAAACTTATCCTTTTCTGTATTGATACACCGATACCAGCTGGGCATTCTCACTCTCTTCTCTCCGACGGCGACACGCCCGACCCGCCTCCGCTCACTCACTCGTCTCATTCGCTCCGGATGAACAGTGTTGGTGTTGACCTGAATTTCGGCAAGGGGTACTTTTTGTGTACAACCCCTTTTGTGTACAAGGGGTACAAATTATGTATTGTGCATAATTTTAGTCATTCCTGTAGGTTTTGCGCTCACACCTAAAGCGCGTTCACCACTACTCAATAAAAGTAGCGCTCATATAAAGCCACCTCTCAAAACAGCTTGCGAGTACCATTGACTTATTGTTTCATGGCTTATTGCGTTTTAACGGTCAAATACATAAAATGTCTGTCTTGCCGAGTATTCAGGTAAATATAGTTCGTTTTGGAAAATAAATAGTTGACAGAAAACGCACGTTGTGTAACAGTATATTGGATCCGTGCATAAGCTCTTAAAGTGACAGCAGCCTAATAAACCTGTCATGTTAATCAAACTACAAAAGATGAGAGAGAATCACTCACGGCTCTTGACTGAATATTTTTGTAGCTTTAATTGTAAGCATTAATCTACATTTATATTTTTGCGAAGAAGACTATCAAGTGTTATTGTACATTTGATTACTTTAATTTCTGTACTAGGCCTATTTCTTACCTGAATATTGATTGAAGGTTGTATGTTAATGTGTGTGAAGTGATTTGTGTTATGTACTGTTGTATACATGCTGCTCTTAACTAATTGCCCTTTGTGGGATCAATAAAGTTGATTGAACTGAACTAGGGCTGAACGATATTCTGTTTTAACATCGACATCGCGATGTGCGCATGAGCGATAGTCACATCGCCGGAACATGCGATGTGAAGGGTAGTAGTACTCATGGTGTATTAAAAGAACGGTAGCACACAGTAAACACGAGTTTGTTGTATGGCTTGTTGCTGCGGTGACATTTGCACGTTTCGCGTGCCTGCACAGTGATTGGTTCGCTGTGCCGCTGCTCACCGCTCACAGCCAACATTCACTGGCAATTCTATAGCTAAAAATGGGCGACGAAGAGGATCCGCCGCAAAAAAAATTATGATTTCGTACCAAAAATCAAAATCAGCTATTTGGAACTATTTCGGCTCCAAAAAGGAGGATGTTGACCAAAAAGAGGTACTTTGCCTGGAGTGTTATAAAGTTGTGGATGGTTGTCTTTTTTAAAAAGTCTTTTGTCTTTTATTTTTCGTGTTCGCATTTATGAGGAAAAAACAATGTTACGTGACAGTTCTGATGCGGCACTAAAAGAACTGCTTTAAAACTTTCACAGAGACCTCAAACAGAAAGCACAAAGCCTTTCTTTAAAACGAATTTCGTTTTGTATTAATTGTATCTTAATTTTAATCAGTGTTTCATTATCCAATTTCCTGGATTTAATAAATAAAAAGTTAATATAGCAGACAATAAATAATCACGACACAGAGGCGCCAGCGACTGAACAGCTTAAGCTATCATCCATGAACCGAAACCCGTAGCTTATCTATCTAAATATATCTATTATCTACAGAAATCTCTACTTTTAAAAATAACCATTCAAAACAAAATAAAACTGTATGAAATGTGCATTTCTCTCCGGCGTGTTCACTACTGCGAAGATCGCGAGTCAGTATCGATAGAGAATTTTTTACTTATTCTGAGGAATTAGGCTATAGCCTAATGAACAAACAAACATCTGTTAAGAGCGCCGCCACGTTGGATTGCGTAGAACGTTCACCGAATTCTTACAGAAATATGTTCTAATTTTGGGATAAAATATTAAGTGACCTTTTTGTCACTTGTAATGAAGTTTGTTTATTAGTGAAATTATTAATATCATGGAATGGTAATTATTGACTTTAGCCTGGATTGATGGCTCGCAATATCACAATATATATCGTTGGGAAAAAAATATTGCAATGTGTTTTTTTTTTCCAATATGGTGCAGCCCTAAACTGAACTGAACTGAATTGAATTGAAATGAATTGAATTGAATTGAATAGACCCACCTGAAAAACTTAAAACCCTGTTTATTTCATGTCTCTTTTTAATTTATTTTTATTTTTAGCTATCATTTGCAATATGTTTTTGTTACTTTTCACGACTGTTTACTTACATCACAGGGAGGCTTTATTTGAATTGTTAAACTAAATTTACAAAAAAGCTAAATTATCAAAAAATTACGAGATAATAACAAAAAATGATCTGTATTGTGATATATCTGGCAGTTTAACCCTAACCCCTAGCCATGGTATATGCAGATGTTAATCATACAGTACCTGTTCTGTGGTATCACCATCTGATGGTACCGCCACAGTACTAGTTGTAATCTCTGTCAGTCGTTTTTGATTATGTATCACACACATGAGCTGTAATCAGTCAAGGATTGAAGCAGACTTGAACATAAGTCCTGTTCCCACTGGATGACCTCTGAAACAGGAAAATAAAGCTCACATGCTCCAAACACACACCCGTCTCATTAGACTTTTCCTGAATATTATTTTTGTTCAAGCAGCCAGGATGTTTGTTTATTGGTCACATTTAAGAACCAATCAGAACCCTTAGAATGTGTTTCTGGAAGGTTTCTTGTATTTCCTGTGGCCTTTTGTGCTTTCGGTGCACTTTGAATTGACATGTCAAACCGGGTCGAGAACTGCCAAACTATTCCTGACTTGTCTTAACAATTTCAGATCTGAGACTTTCGGAGATGAATGATTGTTGCCGTCTCACAGTTGTTTTCCATACCCAGAGGTTTACGCTGACAGATTGCGTTTTATATGTATTTTTGGACCCGCAGCTTTTGAAAAGGAGTCTCTCTAGTTCGTGAAGAGATTTTCTCCTCGATGCTGTCAAGAGTTGAAGTTTTGGTTTTTTTTTCTTCCAGTTCCTGAGATTTATGCTTTAGTGTCTTGTGGGGAAATTTTGATTCTTGTTCCATTAGCAGTTTTGCATTGTGATTAATACTCAAAACATTCACAAATGATCATATTCACTACTAAAACTATATTCAGTAATAATCATAATGCTGATGATTATTATTCGACCTGCACATGCTCAGTATTTTCTTGTATACAAATTGAATTAGAATTGTTGGCTGACTTATTTTAGACAACAATTAATTTTATTTCTTTCAAAATGTCTTTATATTTACACTGACAATGAAATATGTTTTTTGCACTTTTGTCAGTTAAATGAAGGTTCAAGAGAATTAACAAATCACATAATCTTGATTTTATTGCATTTTACAAAATGTCCCAACATTTCTGGAAATTGGGTTTTATTTTATTTTATTTTATTATTTTATAACATCTATGGCTCCAGTATTCACACTAAAGCTCCAATCTGGAATTGCACATGTATCAAAAATAGTAGATGCATTGATTATTTGCTAATTGGATACTTTTGAATCTTAGCACAGAACAAAGTAAATTATATGAAGTAAGTCTTAATATAATTTGGTTCCAGTATCCAATGCTGGTTATTAAACAACCGTAACATTGGATGATATTTTATGTTCACCAATGTCATACGTTAATTTTTGTATTCATATTTAGTCAAATGTTTCATCACTGAAATGCAGTGTTGTATCAGTTCTAATTTGCATCATATGTTTGTGTTTCAGGCCCATGATGAAATCTGTGAGCCGTAGCTGCCACAGCTAGTCATAAGATGCACCATGGCCAAACCAGGATCGGACCGAGATGGAGCCATGGTGGAGAAGACAGCGGGGAAGAAGGTGAGTCGGATCATTCCGGAATATTCTATCCAGTACCTTTTTTAGCTTTGTTAAAAGATTTAAGCTATTTATGAATAAAAAAATAATAATATTTATATTATATTATATTATATAATATTATAATTATTATTATCGCAACTTAGTATTATCGCAACAACAACATTTTATAATAATAATAATAATTATTATTATTATTATTATTATTAGTAGTAGTAGTAGTAGTAGTAGTACTATTATTATATTTAAAATTATATTTAAAATTAAAATGTATATTTATTTGTATTTTTTTCTGCCATCTAACTTTATAATTTTGTTTTTCTAAATAAAAAACTAGTATGATTTACATCTTAAAATATTTTTTAAACACAGGATTTTTTTTTAATCCTATGTGTATTTATCATATGATGAGGACAGGACAATTAACCGCTTGCTAGTAATTTCATTAGGGTCGGCAGTGGCTCTTTTATTTATTTTTATAGTTGAACATTTCATTTAATTAATGGGACCTGCTCAAAAGATCTTAATCTTATTTTTAGTGTGATTACGCTGTTACACAAACCGTTTATTATATTAAGATCAAGGCTTTGTGCATACTACATTACACATTACATGTTTTTGACTGATATTATGTTCTTCCATTAAATATCAAGGTGTATGTTTCTGTCTTTCTGTCAGAGTAAAGAGAAAATCTCTCCATTTATCAAATGTTTAGTTTTTTTTTTATATATAGTTGAATATTTCATTTAATCAATAGGATCTGCTCAAAAGATCTTAGTCTTATTTTTAGTGTATTTACACTGTTATGAAACAGTTTATTATATTAAGATCAAGGCTTTGTGCAAACTACGTTACACAAAACATGTTTTGTATTTTTTTTAAGCCATTTTTTTACTTTTTTATACACATCAAGGAGGGGAAAAAAGTAAAGAAAAACAAAAGTAAATTAAAAGAATAGAAAAAAATAACCATAACACGACCATTAACAACAACTGTCACATGAGGTCTTAAAAGGAGTCAGCAACTATGTGATACGAGTAGAAATTGTGGTACAGGTCTAAAAGTCTACTCACAGAACATGTTTTTGACTGATAGTATGTTCTTCCATTAAATATCGAGGTGTATGTTTCTATCTTTCTCTCAGAGTAAAGAGAAAATCTCTCCGTTTGCCAAAACTCCGAAGCTGGATCGGAGTGAAATCCTGGGGAAAGAGGGAAAGTCTAAGTCTTCCATGAAACGGAAGCTCTCCTTCACCGTCAGTCCGCCCCGGAACGAGGAGCGGGACTCCGACACGGGTCAGTTTTGCATTAGCTGTGAAAGTTCTAGTAGCTTGTATCTGTGTCTCACTGCTGCCCCCTTCCTGTCACTTTTAGGACTTGTTTTTATTGTACATGCTGTACTAGAGGATTTTTTTTGGGGGGGTTTTTGAGGGTGTTATGTAACAGTCAAGCCAGCCTCACCGAATGTATGGACGAAAGATTGGGTCTCGTTCAAAAACACAATAGATTTCCCCTCAAATAGAAAATCAGAACATGGGACATACAAGGGAATGATACAAATATATTGTCATTACTTTACATGGAGCCTAAACCTCTTGTTTTAGTCCCAGCTCTGTGGTTAGTTGCATTATGTGAAGACAAAAGGGGGTTTTCGCATCAGAGGAACATTTTCATAGTTCCTAGAACTATTGGCGGAAGATTTTGGCGTGTTCGCACCGCAGGAACTAGGAACGATTTTAGTTCTAGGAACTCCTTTTGGGGGAACTAAATTGGCTCCTACTTCTGAGTCGGGTCTAAACCAGAACTATAGGAACTATCAGTGACGTAAGTGTACGCTGATTGGCCGAACGCACGAAACACAGACACCCGCCATTTTCAAAAAGGAATGTATATTTATAAAAAAAAAAAAAAATATATATATATATATATATATATATATATATATATAAATATATATATATATATATATATACCATGACAAAAATGTCTTTTACAAAACAAACAATAAAATATTTTGGTCATACCTCCTACCCTTATTTTAGTATTATTTATATACTATAATAGTATTTATCAATATTTTGAATAAGATTTTATTTTCATTTTTAATTTTACTTTGTTTTATTCATTTTTTATGTGCTTTAGTAATTTTAGAAACATAAGCTTAAAAATGAGAAATGTTGCCCTTTGCAACTAATTGAAATACAATTGAAAATTAAAGTTAATCTAATATTTGTTTTATTTTATTTCAGTTACGAAAAAAAATATTTTATTAGTTTTTAGTTATCGATAACAACACTAATATAAACAAAACCAATATTCAAGATTTTAAGAAGTACGCTTATTGTGAATTTGTAAGTTTATGCTGAGACTTTTATGTCCTGCTTTTTGGATCGGAATGGATTTAGGTTTGTGATGTCATCTGTGGCTCTTAATATTCATCCCGGAGTCATTGAATCCTGTGCTGTGATTTGTCATTTGAGTGAGGGGCGGAGCCTGTGGGTGTAATCAGTGCTCTGCTCTCCCGTCCCTCCTTCCCATCCACCTCTCGAACCCTGAACCTTCCCCTTCTTCCCCACTCCCGCCTCTCTGCTTCTGCACTGTAGATGACTCTGACCCCGGGCAGTCGAGCGATGTGTGGGGAGAGAGATTACTTCCTCCCTGCAGGATATACGCAGGTAACAGCCTCCGTTAAAGTCGCACAGTAGAGCTGCACGATTCTGGAAGAATTGACAATCATGATTTTTATTTTTGTTTGTTTCAAACAGAGATCACGATTCTCCTACGATTCTGAACAGACAGCTTAATAAAATAACATGTAAATTACTAGAGGTTCTGAAAAAAATATTAACTGCCTCAGTCTATTTAATTTAATTAAATGTTCAGCTAATTAGAATGAATGTTAAAAAAAAATTCATAAATACTTGAAGCTGCGTTTTTGAACAAATCTCTTGAGTGAATGATTCAATGATAAATACATTTAACAGTCACTTGCCGCCACCTACTGGTGTAACCATTAAGGGTGTAACGATACACGTATTCGTATTGAACCGTTCGGTACGAGGCTTTTCGGTTCGGTACGCATTACAAACCGAACGATTTGTTGGACCATTTTTCCTGCTGGTGCGACCCAAATTTTGTTAGCAGTCTGTCTCGCTGGCACAACCGACACAACGCTGCCTAACATCAAATGGCAAACGTAATGAAAGCGGAACGAAACTGCGCTACTCATTATTTTGTGCTTCACGGACCGTTTATCAGTTTGGACCAATGCAGCGCGAGCCGATCTTGATCAAGCGATACTGTTAATACACAGCGCTAAGAGATCCAGTAAAGAAAGCATTTTAATTCGCCAATGATTGAAGTAATAACATCGCTGTGAGATCTAGTTAGAAACATTCAAATTTCTCCGTTATTAAAGGATCAAACAGCGCTGACGTGGAAACCAGGAGAAACACTGCCATAAATAAACTAGTTATAGGTTTTAAGTCCACAGATCAGCAACATTCACCATGGATTTACTGTAGTAACACTAACTGTAACTATGGAAGTTTGGCAGGAATGGTACAATGCTTTCAAGTATGTCGGTTTTATTTCGACATTATGAATAAAATTGCTGCCCTCAAATGTTAATCTGAAATAAAATAAACCTTTGTCTGCAATGTCAGGCTACTTTTTTTATTTATTTTTTATAAGGAGCTGTTTTGTTTTATATGCTCCTAAGAAGAGTCAAGTATAGCTCCATCATTGCTCAACAAAACAAAAAAAAATCAAGGAAATTTCTCTGGCATTTCTTTCTTTTTGCTGTATCGAAAACGTACCGAATCGTGACACCAGTGTATCGTATCGAACCGAACCGTGAATTTTGTGAACCGTTACACCCCTAGTAACCATGTAATTGACACAATCGTTATTTAAAGCACCATGTTACTTTTAAAAGGGGATTTGTAGTTCTTCTGTGATGATTTGAGTATTTATAACACAGAATTAACGATACTGTGTGGTTGAAAAGACTGTTTGTGAAGCCGTTTCGTAAATGATAACTGCTCTCTGGGCAGCGCGAACACAGATTTGAAAGTTCTGGTGTGATTTTGTTAACGGTTTAATAGACGGGTTGTCATTTAGGAATGATCCCGCGTGGGTGTTTGAGTCGATATCGCGACCTTTTAACAATTAATCGTGCAGCTCTACACCATAGCAAACTCTTGCTGTGTTGCTCCAACGCAACGGTCTGAAGTGCATCACGGTTCGGCACCACCTTTATTTGTTTCTCTCCTCCTGACCCTCCGTCCGACGCTGGCTGAAACGAATCTAGTTTCCGTAACCATTTCCGCATGACCTTCTCTGTATGCTAGCCTTTTTGCATCACTCTCAGAGAGACAGTCGACTTTTGGTTGCATCATTTGATGTGCAGAGTCGTCTCGCGCATTCGCTTTTCATATTTGTGTCATTATAAAAAGCGATCCGGTTCAGGGAAGCACACACACACACACACTGACTCTTTCTCGGTTTAACAGCTGCATCTGTTTTAATGGCATGCCTTTCAATAGCGCACAGAGGCTCATGGGAACGGTGTTAGATGGGTAATGCATGTGTCTGTCAGGCTGGAAAGTTTCCATTGCAATTCCTCCAGCTGTTTGTTTAAAGGGCATAAATTGCATCAGACGTTGACATTTTCAGGAACTGAGATGCATGAATGCAAGAGAAAAGCTGTGCTCATGCTCTGTTCATCCGTTTTCTTGTTTGCTGCAGACAAAGATGTTCCAGATAAGAAGAAAGTTAAGAAGGAGCCAGGGACTAAGAAGTCGACCCCTGTGAACATTTTGTTTGGCTACCCTTTATCAGAACGAAAGCAAATGGCACTTGTCATGCAGATGACGGCGAGAGACAACAGTCCAGGTAGGAAATTATGAACTCTAGTATTTATTATTTTTTCTTCACCTTTTGCACTGTTTTTTTATAGCTAAACATCGGGTGATTTTATACTGAGGTAAAAGTTGTCACTGATATTTGTCCTTGTTACATATGTTACATGTACTTACCGTAGTAATAACAGTAAATTATGCATAATTACATGCAATTAACCCTAAACCAAACCCTAATCCTACCCTAACCCTATAGTAAGTACATGTTGTTAATTATTATTACTCAGTACTTAAATATATAATTACACTGTAACAATGACACCTTAAAATAAAGTGTAACCATATTTTCTTTAGTAGCCCATCCTTCTCTCCTGAATTTTATTTGTTCATGTCAAAAGCCAGTATTTAAAAATTATAAGGATATTTATATGGAGTGTATAAATGTTTTCAGTATTTATATCTCTCTAGTGTTCATTTAGTTTTGTTTATATACTTTTATAGTATGTATAGGGCTGGGCGATATATCGCATGACATTGTCAGGCGCATCTCGTCAGTAAAGCTGGTTCCTTGATTAGTAGTAAATCGCCATCACCTGCTTTCAGATGGAGCGGCATTCACTACAAAGAGCCGTAGTTAACTGACAAGCTGAGCCATATCGCATTAATTATCGCAGGCGATACGTCCACGATATTAATGCGATATGGCTCAGCTTGTCAGTTAACTACGGCTCTTTGTAGTGAATGCCGCTCCATCTGAAAGCAGGTGATGGCGATTTACTACTAATCAAGGAACCAGCTTTACTGACGAGATGCGCCTAACAATGTCATGCGATATATCGCCCAGCCCTAAGTATGTATTAATATTTTGAATTAGCTTTTATACTGTGATATGTGTGTTTATTTATTGTTTACTTATGCATTATTGTTTTGTCATGGTTGTTTCTATGTGATGCATTTTGAGAAACTCTATATAAAGTTTTTTTTTATTATTATTATTATTATTATAGTTTTATTATATGCTTTTGCCATTTTGATTTGTTTCTAATATTTCTAATTGTTTTTCAATTTTAGTTTTAGTGATTAAAGTACTTCAACTTATTTATTTTAGTTGCTAGTTTTCCATCAAATATTTCTTTTTAAGTTTATTTCAGCTTTATTTCAATTATTGGAAGTGTTTTTTTAATAATTTTAGGTTTAGTTAATGACTCTCACCTGCAGCCGCCAGTTTATTTATGAGTTATGATGTAGTCATTTGTTATCAGGGCGCTCGCTTTCTTTTGTAGTCTAGACAGGTCAGATTGACAATTCAGATAAACCGAATGACCTTAACGTTCTGGTTAATCGGTTTGTAATCTCAGATACCACACCGAGCCACCCCTCTCAATCTCCGGCGGTGCAGAAGAAGATCGCTAGCAGCTCATCCACACGGCAGAAGGACAAAGTGAACAAACGAAACGAGAGAGGGGAGACTCCCCTGCACATGGCTGCCATCAGAGGGGACGTCAAGCAGGTGAAGGAACTCATCGGCCTTGGAGCAGATGTAAACGTCAAAGATTTTGCAGGTGAGACTGTGTGTTTTACAGGATTACATCGCCTGATAACAAACTGTCTGTTGTTTATTTTCATGTTTTATGGAATTAAATAATCGTTTTATCATGTACTTTGATTACTTTGTTCAGGAGTTTTAAAATTAATATAGTCATGGTTTCTACTGTAAAACCAGGGCTCTCAAGTGTCACGCATTGAGCGTGACAGTCACTCATTTCGGTCTTTTGTCACGCACTCCCGCCACACATTGTATTTCTCACGCGGAAAAACTATTTATGCCGCAGCGCCCAGAATTTCTCTGGCCGTGCCGATCTCACTATGGAACGCCTAGCCGAGCCTGCCACTTATCAGCCAATCAAAAAAAAAGAAAGGGGCTACACAATAGCCAATCAGAAAATAGCACTATTGTATCTGGGTAAGATTTAACGCAACAACCAATGAAAAAAAGCACATCCTGGAATTGTTAACGTGATTCTGCTACAGCGTCTTCGTTCAAAGTTTCGTTCACCCATAGAGGAAACCACTGGAGCTCCGAGCATCACTTTGAGCACAGAGTAAGTCATGATGATCTCCTGTTTTAATGTTGCAACAAATTCACAACTTGTTTGACACAAACAGTGACAACTTGACTGCTGTTAGAGAATGTTTCCCAGATAATTAGCATCAGTTTTTCGTGAGTGTCTAACTTAGCCAACAGTTTTACAGCCTGTTCACTGACAACACCTGCTCAGAACAAGTAGTCTAGGCCTTGTCATATTTTCGTTATCACACGATGACTGATATATTGTCACATTATAAACATCTCTCTCTCTCTCCAAATAGGCTTAATAATTTTATTAGCACTAAATAAATTAAAGTGTATTGCATAGTCGATGTTATAGGTCACTTTTAAAATCATGTCATATTTTATAATTATATCCTGGCCATGGATGCATTAATCATTGCATCTGTCTTTCAAAGATGTCAGGTAAAAAGCAATTAAGCATCCTCTCATTCGCCCTGAGAGGAAAGTCCCCTAAAAAGGCCAGGTTAGAGGATGCTGTCCCAGAGAAGGTGCCGAAAAGGGTAGATCCATTAGAGGAGGAGACAGTGCAGGTGGAAGGCAACAAGTCCAAAAAGGCAACAAACACTTTCAATAAACAACACCAGTCATAATCTCTCTCTCTCTCTCTCTCTCTCTCTCTCTCTCTCTCTCTCTCTCTCTCTCTCTCTCTCTCTCTCTCTCTCTCTCTCTCTCTCTCTCTCTCTCTCTCACACACACTCTCACACACACTCTCACACACACACACACACACACACACACACACACACACACACACACACACACACACACACAGACACACACTCTCTCTCTCTCTCTCACACACACACACACACACACACACACAGTGCGGAAATTTAATAAATAATTTGTATTTGGTATTTGAGCAATTATTAATAACAACAACAAAAAAGGGCGGGGGGGGGGGGGGGTGTCACTCTTGCCTGTCTTCAAAACTTGAGAGCCCTGTAAAACCATAAATCAATATTTGAAATGTGAAATGCATATAAATATCAGCATAAATATCTCCTAATTATGTGTCTTGGTAAGATGATATTTGAATGCTTAGATTTATGATCAAAGTTCTATACTTTCAAAACATATAATGCAACCACTATTGACTTTTTATTTTATTTCTGTGCCTTCAAAATTATGTTAGACCTATCTGAAAAACCTGAAAAGCACTGATTATTTCATTTGTCTTTGTTCTAGTGTATTTATCTGTTGAAAAAAATATTCTTAGCATGTCTTCATGTGCCCCAGGCTGTGGTGTACTAGTAAAAAACTAAAAACTAAAATTAAATAAATTCCAAGAGGGAATACCTAATTTTGGTTGTTTTCTGATAAGGATTTGCAATAGATTTGCACATTTTAGCATGGGATAGATTTACACCCCTTTTAGCCAGAGGCTATTTTTCATCTGTAGTCCTGGGACTTCAGCAAAGTTTTAATCATGTTGATAATTTAGAGGCCGTAGAAATTTGCCTATCAAATATGATACTGTGTTGGCTTTATAGGATTAAACAGTTATCCAATTTTTCTTCAAGTTGTAGATTCTCATGAGCTCAAACCAGTTTGATTTTATTTATTTTTTCTTCAGGTTGGACGCCTCTCCATGAAGCTTGTAACCTTGGTTACTATGATGTGGCGAAGGTTCTGATTGGTGCAGGAGCGGAAGTGAACACGCAAGGATTGGATGATGACACTCCGCTTCATGACGCCTCCAGCAGCGGACACAAAGATGTGAGTTTTTACTTTAAATTATGCCATTTACAGCTAGTGATCAACCTAATACTTGCAGCACACTTTTGTTAAACATTGATGACGATACACTCAAAATGGACTAATATCTGTTGCAAGCATTTGTGAATCTTCCCGATAATCTTATTCACCTGTGTATATTGTCTCTGTCATGTTTTGCCAAACTTTCATAGATTGTGAAGCTGCTCTTACGTCACGGAGGCAATGCCTTCCAGGCCAACAAGAGAGGGGAGAGACCCGTTGATGTTGCTGACTCTCAGGAGCTTGAGCAATTACTCAAGGGAGAGATCCCGCTCTCAGAAGCAGAAGAGAGCTCTTCAGGTACAGAGACGTTGACAGCCAGTGCTGTTGCTATTGGTATTTCTTTTGAACTTTTCTTTTTTCCGGGTTTAATACAAGGACTGTCGACGTTTGCGGCATGCAATCAGACATATCTTACGTACAGTCCAAGTCAAGTCATATCCATTTTCTAAATAGTTTTGTATGTTCTCTGGGTTAGTTTTATTAACCCATTTGGAGGAACATTTATTTCTGATATTTAGTGTATTTTACATCTCTGCGTTTGTCAGCTGCTTTTATACAAAGCGACTAACATTGGGTTCAAGCTAAAAATTTGTTTAATTAATGATCAAAGAAATGTCTAGTTAAACAGTAGAGCACGGCACTACCATCGGTCATACGATCGATTGTTTTTATCTTTAAATGCCCATTCAATAGAAAACGGACTGAGCTAAAGTCAACATTTTTATCTAAACAACATTGTTGCAGAATAGAATTTTTCTTCTATTTGTAGACCTAAAGAATTATGTGCAAGTTGAGTGTCAAGTATTTTTTTTTTTTTCATTCTCTTGGTTACCTCAGACATTATTTATTAAGTACTTAATTTAATTGGTTAAATAAATGTTGGTTGAGCCTTTTTAAAATTGTTACTAGTTCTGGTTATGCATTACTGGCATTAATATTTATTTAAACACAGATATTCCTTTTATTTCTTATACGTTTGATTTAATAGCATTATGTTAATTCCCCGTTTCTATTATTTTGTATGTCACAGAATCAGAGGACCCACCGTCGGTGAATCCATCCAGTGTAGACGAGAACATGGAGTACTCAGATGCTGAAAAGGACTCTGACAGTAAATCGACAACAGTGAAGGCTTCATCGTCCATGTCAGGGCTGGATGAATACGAGTTCAAGGATGAGGAAGAGGAGGAGGACCTCAGTAAGGCACTTAATGACCGACACATCTTAAGGCGAGAGCTACGGCAAAAGGAGAAGGAGGAGAAGGAAAGGAACCACTATACTTCCAAACAAGGCAGCAAAAGCGACCAGTCAACGCTGGTGTGCAAGTCTAAAAAAACAAAAGCGTCCCGCGTCTACTGCAGTTCAGACAGTTCTAGTGATGAAGCTGAGGTGCCGACAGAAAGAAGGAGCTCGCCTACCAGGTCGGTCAGTGTGGATGGTCACAAAACGGACAGTAGATCGAAGAAAGAAAGCTTGACTCTCACGCCAGTGGAACAGAAAGAAAAAGGTAAACAAAAGAAAAAGAACAAGAGCCAAAGCAAAAACAAGGAGAACCAAGAAGTCCGAGAAGAAGGGAAAGAGAACAGCAAGTCTATTCTGTTTACTTCGGCGACTGTGTCCGACAATTCTGACAAGGGCGTCAGGGAAGAAGATTCATTCAAAATGTCATTCAGTGCAAAGGATGACACATCGGTCCACCTCTTTCACCTGTCTGTCGTCAAGTCCCCTAAGCTGAACCACAGCCAAACTGACAAGCAGACAACCCCACTGAAACAGGAGAACGCTAAGACTTGTGTTTCTATTGGTGATGGGTCCTGTCCAGGGGACGGCGTCAAATACAACCACTACACAGAGTCTGACTTCTGCACAGAAGGTTCTAGCAGTAAGAGCTGCAAGCACAAAGAAAAGAGCAAGCATCACCACAAGGAGCCTAACTTAGATGGAGATGATGGCAGTTCCAGTCCTTTCAAAGACAGTAGTCTAAGCAACAGTATAGACAGTTCTGAGGCTGTCTTCAGGAAGACTGACAAAGACGGAAAAGTGGTAAAAAAGCACAAGCTGAAACACAAGGAGAAGGAAAAGTACAGGAAGGAGCATGAGGCTGAGAGGAATCGCCACCGGCAGAAAGAGCCACGCAAGGATGGACATAGGAACATGGAGTTTGATCGGGAGTTTTGGAAGGAGAACTTCTTCAAAAGTGATGAAAACGAAGATCTCACAGGCAAATGTGAGATGCTTGCTGGCGGATCTCCTCTGAAATCCTCAGACTCATCGCCTGTTAAAGAGGAACGAGGGGCATCAAAAGACAAACATTCAAGCAGTAGCAGCAGTAAAGACAGGAGGCCAAAAGAGGAGCGAGATAAGGACAAGACCATTAAAAAAGAGAAAAAAGAGGTGCCCCTTAAAGAGGAGCGTGTAAAGGATGGAAAAGGAGATGAAGTTGATGATCGGACTGAGGGTCTTGGCTCTGGCCGAATTCCTGACAGCTCACTGTACAGTTCAGGAGTGAAAGAAGAAGTAGATGATAAACCAATTACTGTCAATTCAGCAGACCAAGATCAGCTGGAGTCTCCAGAAAAGAACTCTCGCGAGAAAACTGATAAGCGGCCACCAACAAAAGACCGGGAGTCTGAAAAGTCTGACAAGAAACATGCAGATAAAGATAAGAAGATAAAATCTGAACATTTAGCTGACAAGCCTGAACTTCACAACTCTACAGATCGATGGAAAGAAAAGGAGAAATTAACAAATATATCACATTCACCCAATGACAAGAGCCATAAAGAGAGTGAAAAGCTCAAAGTAACGTCTTTGATGAAAAAGCATGAAGACAACAAGAAGAATAAGGACAAGGACAAGCTTGACAAAAGAGCTGAGAAGGAGCACTCTTCTGGTGACCACAGAGACAAAGATAAAACGAGTTCAGAAAAGAAAGGAAAAGCCCCCGAGAAAACCACTGATCATGGAAAATCTGACCGCAGTAAAGAAAAAGAACGGGAAAAAGATTCTGACAAGAGGAAAAAGGAGAAATCAAAAGAGACCACCCCCTCTTCCTCATCCTACTCCAATCTAAAGTTGTTATTGGAAGAGAAGAAAAGCTACGTTTGTGAGAACAACAAGGTCGCTTCATCTAAATCAAAAGAAGAGGTAACCAAGCCTCCAGAGAAAGACCGAGATAGAAGAGAGAGGGACCGGGAGTCTGAAAGACATCGGGACCGTGAGCGAGACCGACACAAGGAAAAGGAAAAAGATCGATCCCAGCTGAACAGGGATGGCAAAATTAGCAAGACGAAACCAAGTGAAGTGGACTCCAAATCTAAGGTTGCACCTACTCTAAAGGATACTCGTCCCAAAGAAAAGAGGTTGGTGAACGATGACCTCATGAAGACCAGCTTTGAACGCATGCTCAGTCTCAAGGACCAGGAAATTGAACAGTGGCATAGGAAGCACTTGGAGAAAATCAAGCAGAAGGAACGGGAGCGGCTAAAGCAGCGTCCAGGAACTGATCTTGGGAAACAGAAAAGCAAGGAAAAAACAAAATCGTCCTCTTTGTCCAGTGAGCCTTGTGTAACCAAGGAGCTAACTCGGTCAAAGAGCTCAGACGCACCAGATGTGCATCGCGAGAAGATCTTGAAAGATGCCACCATTGGAAGAACGCTCTCTGTAGATGCAAAAACCTTGGGAAAGAATGGTCCAGTAACGGAAAACAATCTTAATCGATCGCCAAGACCAGAGAGTGAAAAATCTGGCCTTATGTCAAGATCAGTGTCCATGGTTTCTGTGGCAAGTTCAGAAGATTCCTGTCACGCGACACCTAAACCAACTGAATATGATTCTGATGTGAACATGGAAGCTTCAGATTCCCAACCACCTTTCCTGCAGTCTTCCCTCATTTTACAGTCCTCCAGATCACCCACTGTTCACGATAAAGATACCAGCAGTCTTCCTGAAACTGCTCTCTGCAATCGCACACCATTATCAAGCAGGCATGCGTCCCCATGCTTAAGGGCTATTTTGGATGAAGAAGCCAAGGTGTCACCAGCTGAAACAAGATCGACGGAAGAGTCTCCGATTATCAGTATTGTCTCACACCCAAGCAGCGAACAAGCTACGGTTCATTCAACTGAGATTAGCATGTCCCCTGTTCAGGAAACTCCGAGCAGTCAAAGTCTTACTAGTGCGCTTCCAGAAAGGGAAAGTCTGACTAGTAATGAAACTGAAGGCGTCACACCTGTTCAAGTTCAACCTTCACCAAACTTGCGAGAGTCTAGTGCAAAAGACCTAGGTAGCCTCAAACAGGCTAACAGTGTGTTTCAGACCCATTTGCAAGAGAAGAGCAGGTCTTGCAACACTAGTAGTCAAATAGAGCATGCAAGTCTGGGCCAGCTTGACGTCCCTGGTGCCGTAATGACAGAGGGATCAAACAAGGAGTCTTCACAAGCTGTTGCATCATTTCAGTCTTCTCACACACAAAATCCTTCTGATGCCAGTTCACCTTTGCATTCAAGTAGCCAGCAATGGGAAACTGCCCCCGTTTCCAGTAGCGAACAGACATTGACAGCAGACTCTAGTTTGAGGCCAGAGCAAAGAGAGAAACCCTTAGTTGTTTCTGAGAACAAAGTGGAAAAGTGTGGGGAAAACCTCACCAAATCAGGTTGGACAAGCTCTCCGAGTCCATCTATTGGTTCATGTAGATCCAGCTCTGAAGAAACTACTAAACCACTGCTGAGAACAACCAGTGTCCAAGATGATACCGAAAACGGTGATGCAATTGTGCAAGACGAAAGTTTCTCAAAGATCTCCAGTGAGCCATTGGATACAGTTGACGCTCAGCCAGAGAAACACGAGCCAGGCCTTCATGCAGCTTCGGTGACAAATGTGTCTCGCTGTGCCAGTCCAGAAAGGGTCCCTGAGGAGCCCATGGAGCTGTCTGAAGATGTTTCGGACAAGAACCGAATCACAGAAATGGATGGGGTGAAAGTCCTGTCTTCAGACGAAGGTGCAACGACACAAGCTCCATCTGAAAGCAAGGCTGATGCAGAGACATCAGAACAACTTGCTGTCGAGGAGAAGCCTGTGAATTCTGACCTTCAGACTAATGAAGAACAGGGTCAAAGCAGTGCGACTGTCAATCCCGATAATCAGGCGGATCTGCACAGTGGCGCGACCTCGGGAAGTTCCTCCCCGATATCCATCGCGGAGAGAGATTGTGATGCATCTGGGGCCAGAGCCAAAGTCCGACTCCTTGAAGAAGAAGCTGATATGCAGACGACCCATCCAAGGAAACGAAAGATGCATAGGGTTTCACCTCCGGCCCAAATTAACCTTACGGCTCAGCAGGTCAAAGAAAAGGCGCAACAGTCATTAGCTGCAATCGTAGATGCATTGAAGCTTGAAGAGATCCAGCCTTACCAGACGGAGAGAGCAAACCCATATTATGAGTACTTGCACATTCGCAAGAAGATTGAGGAGAAGAGGAAAGTACTTTGTAGTGTCATTCCTCAAGCACCTCAGTACTACGATGAATATGTGACATTTAACGGGTCCTATTTGCTGGATGGAAACCCTCTCAGCAAGCTCTGCATCCCAACGGTAAGCTGGTCACCACTTCCGTTCTGTGAAAGTCATGATTGTAAGAAATTTTTACTCGAGTCTAAGAACAATAAAATGAAACTAATGCTCAAATCTAAATCTGTTTGCACTTGTAGATAACGCCACCTCCCTCTCTACTTGAACCACTGAAGGAGATGTTCAAACAGCAAGAGGTGGTACGGATGAAGCTAAGACTGCAGCACAGCATCGAAAGGGTAAATGGAAGCCTAAAATATACTGTATTTACTGAACATCAATCTCAGTTTCCTGAGCTAAAGGGGAACGCAAAAGGGTTCATGATGGAAATGCTGAGGATTTGTGCAAAAATGTATTACAGGAATAGTTCACTAAAAAATGAAAATTCTGTCTTCACTTACTCACCCCCAAGTTGTTTCATCACTTGTTTGAATTTCTTTCTTCTGCTGAACACAAAGGAAGATGTTTTGAAGAATCTCGGTAACCAGACAGATGAAGGACCCCATTGACTTCCATAGTAGGAAAAAAAATACTGTGGAAATCAATGGGGGTCCATCAACAGTTTGGTTGAAAATAATAAGTAGGGCTCTCAAGCGATTCAGATTTTAATGGGATTAATCATAATTTAAACGCACATCAAATTTGGATGAGAAATTACCCCCAAAAGATAATTTAAAGTCATTATTGAGTTAAATGAGAAAAGCATCAAATAGACATTACAAGTGTAGTCATGTAAGAAACATAGAGAAATATTATTTTGTTTTAGATTATTTTTTAGCTTTAGGTTGCTGATTTTTGGTTGCAGTAAAGATTAATTGAATTGAATGAATGAATGATTGAGGTTTTTGCTCTTCTAGGAAAAGCTGATTGTATCCAATGAGCAGGAGGTTTTGAGAGTTCATTATCGGGCTGCAAGAACACTAGCCAATCAGACGCTTCCATTCAGTGCCTGTACAGTCCTATTGGATGCCGAAGTATATAACATGCCCCAGGACGTCCAGGTGAGTGGCCACATTATTAGGACATTATTTTTAATGGAAATAAGGACTTTTACACCAAACACTGTTACTTTTATTTGATGTATGTAAGAGTACAATAAAATGACATTTTACATTAATTAAAAATCCAAACACAGGAATTGTTGATGAATCGAGATAATTTTACAGCTCTTAAAGGGTTAGTTCACCCAAAAATGAAAATTCTGTCAGTAATTACTCACCCTCATGTTGTTCCAACCGCGTAAGACCTTCGTTCATCTTCGGAACACAAATTAAGATATTTTTGATGAAATCTGAGCTATGTCTCACTCCTCCATAGGCTGCTATGTGACCGAAACTTGCTGGCCCAGAAAAGTCATCAAAGAGATCGTTAATATAGTCCAAGTGACTCCAGTGGCTCAATCTTAAGTATATCAAGCGACGAGAATACTTTTTGTGCGCAAAAACAAACAAAAATAACGACTTTATTCCACTTTTCATTTCCTTCTCTCTGGGCCTCTAGTTGGTTCGCGTAGTCTTTTTGCGCAGCGCGTCTGTGTTACACGTCACCACGTAGGCTCACTATTGGCCGACGCCGGTCATGTGTGTGATGCGTGATGACGTGCAACACAGACGCGCAGCGCAAAAACACTACGAGGCCCAGAGAGAAGGAAATGAAAAGTGGAATAAAGTCGTTATTTTTGTTTGTTTTTGCGCACAAAAAGTATTCTCGTCGCTTGATATACTTAAGATTGAGCCACTGGAGTCACTTGGACTATATTAACGATGTCTTTAATAACTTTTCTGGGCCAGCAAGTTTCGGTCACATAGCAGCCTATGGAGGAGTGAGACATAGCTCTGATTTCATCAAAAATATCTTAATTTGTGTTCCGAAGATGAACGAAGGTCTTACGCGGTTGGAACAACATGAGGGTGAGTAATTACTGACAGAATTTTCATTTTTGGGTGAACTAACCCTTTAATGCATTTTTATGGAATACTGGAATTTTTTAACAAAAACTTGTATTACGAAGTGCATTTTCTGTAATCAACATCAGACCACAAATCCTGTCAATAAAGCTTGTGGTTTAAAACTTGTTTAAAAACAAATAATTTAGTTTAAATCCTCAGAAAATTGGTCTTTCCATATACAGTACGTTTCATATTTACTAATTTTTTTTTTTTTTTTTTACATTTCAGGGTGATGATGGGAAGACCTCTGTTAGAGATCGGTTCAATGCAAGGCAGTTTATGTCTTGGCTTCAGGATGTAGATGACAAGTTTGACAAACTGAAGGTACAAAAACAGACATAAATTTAAAATTAAATGAATCAAACGATTCAAAACAACCAGCATCTGTAGACACATCATGGTATAGTGGCCTCAAAATATATTTGGACACTTTAGCTATATACTCAAAAATGCATAATTGTTATAGCATCAGATAATTAAACATTTAAATCAAGTTGATTTCACTCCAAAAGGAAGTTATTCTCTATATCAGTGCGACAATGTACATTTCTTAATATTAAGATTAAAATGTGTTTTAATATCACTTTTAGTAAAGATAGTATGATCACTGTATAATGTCTTTAAATGCAAGATATTTATAGTATACTTGCAATAGTTCACAATCAAATATACTTAAGTAGGCTATATCTTTAGTTGAACCCCAGTACTATTTCTGGATAACTAAAGTGCATTAAGTACAAAATTAGTTGTTCCAATTTAGCAGACTTTAAGTATATCAATCTAAAAGTACAATTGCAAGGTATTTATATTAAGTACATAAATATATAAATGTATTTCTAATACATTTTGGTATATTTATTTTTTGATCGGGCAACAAAGTTGCGACGATACGTTTTTATGACTAGCTAGTTGATTTCTTCAACGTTGCATCGTACTATAGTAGTTAAGCAGCGAGTTACGTCGTTGTACAGGAAGAGAGGTGCTGCAACAATGGAGAATATGTGAAAACGATGGAGAAAATTTTTTTTTTTTAATATTGAAGCATGAAAACCTATTCTAGTAGAACCCAAAAACAAAATCAAGACATTGTAAAAGAGGATAATACGGCCAAAACAGTGAAGTTCTGAAAAACAGATGAAGTTTTGTTGTCTAATGCAATGACATTCAAACATTAGGGGCTTTCGCACCGGAGAAATCTTTTCATAGTTCCTAGAACTATTGGCGGAAGTTCCCGGTCTTTGGCGTGTTCACACCGCAGGAACTAGGAATGATTTTAGTTTTAGGAACTACTTTTGGAGGAACTTATTTAACTCCTGCTTCAGAGTCGGGTCTAAACAAGCACTATAGGAACTATCCGTGACGTTAGTGTTCGCTGATTGGCCGAACGCACACGAAACACCAGTACCCGCCATTTTTAAAAAGGCAGTGTAAACACACAGATTATAGCCTGTATATTTACTCCAGAAACTAACTCTATGAACATGGAGAACAGTGATAGATGGGCCTCTTAACCTTTCCACCATGTCCTAACTACACGCGATAAAAGGTTATTTTCCATGTTAATCGAGAGTGTTTGTCCTAACCAGCCGCGACGGCAACACGCGACGATTCTATTTTAGAAACGGTTTCTATTTTTCTGCGACGTCGCGCTGGAACAACAAACACAAAGTGTGGCAATGATAATCTCAGGTACTGTTTATGTGCTTTATTTAATGTTAAAAGCGTGTAATGTGACTTTGAATAACATTTAGTGCTCCAGCTTTGTGGCTGTAAAAGCAACAATGGATAATTCACCTCTGATCTTGAAATTAAACAAATGGAAACAAGGACGTTCAAACTATGAACAAAGAAATGTATTATTTGACAAAGATTGTTTTACTAACTCAGTAGCCTATGTATTTTTAATAATGTTTAAGTGGTGTAATATTTGTGAATTTGATTATGTAGCTCCATTTTCTTGCGAGTGCCGTCAAGATTACTCCCTGGTGCCGCGAGACTCCGCCCACATGCTGTTCTGATTGGCTGTGGGTCTTGATTGATTTTGACACATCTTGCAGTCGCGTCTAGTGTGGACAGACAAATTATTTGTCGCTGGAATCTCATCGCATCACGTCTGGTTACTTAGGACACGGTGTTACGCTGAGGAGAAAATCCAACGCAACTTTGAGGGGACCAAGCCATACATGATTATGTATTTCTGCTCAGCCAGCAACACTGGACATCAACCACATGGCATACGCTAATAACCTTTCATTACTTTCTATGTATAACAGTTCTATCTAATAACGTATTAGACAAGACTGTTAGACAGATTGTAAACTAATGAACACGGAGAATGCGAGCACTGTTAGCTCAGGCTCTGGTGTTCGCCGCGCCGTCAAAATAAAGGTCAGAATAAAGGTCACAACAACAAGCGCTGCTTATGTCACTTCGGAGTTCCTACTGGCGGTGCGAATGCAACAGGAAAAAGTTCCTAGGGGAACCATTAGTTATCTGGGAACCACCCTTGTGGCTAGTTCCTAGAACTAAGTTCCCGGTGCGAAAGCCCCTATTAAGTGTGTCTTAAAGGGGTGGTATAATGCCCTTTTCACAAGATGTAGTCTCTGATGTCCCCTGAGTGTGTATGTGAAGTTTCAGCTCAAAATTCCCCACAGATATTTTTATATAGCATGTTAAAGTTGTCACTTTTTGAGGGTGACGCACTGGTTTTGTGTGTGTCTGTCCCTTTAAATGCAAATGAGCTGCTGCTCCCGGCACAGGGGGCGGAGCTTCAACAGCTCGTGTCCTTTTACCTCACACACACATGCACTAAAAATTTCACAAACTTTTAGCCTTTTATGTTCAAAACGAAGTCAGACAATGATGGAGAGACTCAAGAAGAAGTGACAACATTTCTGAATGGTTATTTGGTGAATTTATGTAGCTTATGTGTAGTTATCTTCTAGTCATTGATTAGCATATTCAGTCTTGATAATCTATAAATCGCGTTCAGGGGGCGGGGTTTATGCAAATTCTAGGGTTGGTGATGTCACTAACCCGTGTAGTCTCTACCAGCCGTTTGTTTTAGTCCTTAAAAAGCGATTTCTGTAAAAGCAAATATCTCCCTTTGCTTTGAACTTTGAGCGTTGTAACTTTGCAGATGTTGTTTATGCTCAAACAGCAACATTACACACTAACTAAAGTTAGAAAAGTCAAATCATATTCAACCACCCCTTTAAGCTAACCAATTTGAAGTCACCGTATCTGTACAACTGACGCAAATCTGTGTTTTTCCTCAGACTTGTCTCTTGATGCGTCAGCAACATGAAGCAGCGGCGTTAAACGCGGTTCAGCGGCTGGAGTGGCAGCTAAAACTGCAGGAACTGGATCCCGCCACTTACAAGTCTACCAGCATTTTCGAGATTCCCGAATTCTACATCCCTCTCGTAGAGGTCAATGACGACTTCGACCTGACACCGATATGACCTGGTGATGAGATAACGTTTCGTAGCTGTCGGACCATGACAAGTGGATGATGTCAAGATGTGCGTAGGGTGATAAACACGAAGCACTTGATTTTAGAGGTGTGTGTGTGTGTATGTGTGTGCGCGTGTATGTCGTGTGTTTGTGTGTCACAGACTCTCCAGATTTATAATAAAAGAAGTAAAAAAAGAAAAGCGTAACACAAACGAGCGCTGCACTTCCAGGCATCACCGGTTCAGTCTGTGTTTGCTGTTCTAGTTCTGGTTCGACCACACGCACCCAGTGCAAACGCACTTCACCATACGAGCGTCAGACTAAAACGCACTTAACCCTGAGGTCCACTATCCAGAACGGTGGACCACGGGTCAACAAAGAGGAGTGTCGGAAAACCAGCCTCCGGAGGGTGAAGACCACCATCGGGAAGCGAGAGAGATCTTCGTCCTCCGTTAAGAAAGAGATCTCAAGTCCAACATGTTTCTACAGTTGAGTGTTCATAGATTATGTATAGATTGTGCTCCTCATTTTTTAACTTATTTTATACATACTGATTGTGCATTTGTAAATAGCCATGTAATTATTGTTTTTAACTTGTAAAAAAAAATGAAAGAAAACTGAGAGGACGGAAAAAGTTTAAGTAATAAATATTTTGATTGTAAACTTTGTTTTGTCTAATGTTTAATGGACCAAAGTTGTTTTTACATTGAAGTTCTTTGTTGTTGTTGCTGTTGATGTTTGCTTAACTCTTTAAGCATGTGTTTTGAAATGCTTTTTCTGTTTCGTTTTTTTTTTTTTTCTTCTTTCTTTTTTTTTATCCCTTTGACATCCATCAAAGCTGATGTTTTTTGACTTGTGATTTCTATAATGTGCATGCTTTCGCAGGTTCGTCCCCTTTCTGAAAAGTTGTACCGTGGTGAGGTTTACTGAAGTGGTCCTGGTTCTTTTTACGCCATTCTCGTGTCTGTTAGTAACATCCACTTCTTGCGTGTCGTCTCTTGTGTCTTGCGCACATTTAAAAAAAAAAAAGAAAAAGTTTGTTGTGGTTTCTCAATAGGAAAAAAAATACCCTTACTTTTACAGTTTTAATGTGAGATCACAACGAAACCTATTTTTTACAACGTAATGCCTTTTGAACGATGGTTCTAAAAATATGTCTATTTTAATATTTACTTGTTACATGAGGATGTACATATTTGTAATATATAATTGAATAAATTTTATTGGTTGTGAAATCAAAAACTGTTTTGCTCTTCTTCTTTTTTTGTTGTTTAATGTGCAAGTCATGGAATTTACCAGTGAATATAAATGTTTCTATACTCTGCAGAAAAATTACTGATTGAAACGCACTCGGATATTCAGTTTGAAGAAGAGTGTCCAGTAGATGGCAGAGTGGACAAATTAAAGAATATTAATCAACATCAAAGACTATCTTTAAAAAAATTTTTTAGTTCAGTCTTGTACGTTTTATCTGTATGAACTGTATGAATATTGCATTGTTTTGGAACTATTATTTTATAAACTATTAAAAAACTAATTATAAATTATAAATAATGAAAGGAAAACCAATAATAATTTATAAATGAAGAAAATAACTAATAAAAATATAACATTATTTATACGACAATTTACTTAAAATGTATATTTATATTATATTTATAATTAATAATATCATTATTGTTGTTTTTGGATAATCAGCAGTCTATTTGGAACTATTAATAAATTATAAATAATGAAAGGAAAACCAATAATAATGTAGAAATAAAGAAAAATAA
>NC_137128.1:43907765-44035265 GCF_949319135.1 Squalius cephalus | reverse complement strand
GGCTGATGGACGAGAGACTGTAGGGCCGTTTCCCCCATATTATTCAATATTGATATTTATCTGTATTTCATGTCATTAATGGGAAAGCAAATGCATTCCACATGTTTGCGAGGCTTCAGGAATGAATGCAGTGTTGGTATTGACAACTAAAACTATTAAAATAATTGTTGTTAACTGTAATAAAGCTGATATAAAATATAATGTAAATATTAAATGAGAAACGTAATAAACTTAAAGCTGATTAGAATTTTTTTTTTTTTTTTTTACATAAAACCAACTAATAAAAATGAGAAAAGCACATAACAAAATGACTAAAACTCAAACTAAAATTAAAATAAACATTTAAAAAAATATTAATTAAAATGTCAAATACTATAATAGTGTATAAATAATTCTACCCCCTACAAATTATGAGTTTTCATTTTATTTTTCTGGATTCTCTGTTTTATGATTTAATTAAAATGTTAAATCATGTTTTCATAATATCATAATCATCGAATTTGACAAATCTTTAAAAATCGAATGAAATTATTTCATAAAATATTAAGAAAAAATTTAAAATGTTATTAAAACAATTAATCTACAGCAAAACATTGCATTTTATATTATTTTATGCTTTGTCAAATAAAATGTTTTTGTCAAACATTTGTTTTCTTTATAAATTAAAACATAACCAATATCATTGTTATATTCCTTATAATGATAATAATAATACAATTTATTGTATTATTATTATTATTATTATTATAACTTTGAGAAGTACATTTTACTATACAATAACAATGTATTTGTCATAATTTCATATGCCTGATATTTAGATGTAGGCTACAGTTTATTATAGATATTGTGGATTGTTTCCAGATACATATCAATATGGATTCATCACCCGGTCCAAGTTGCTTAGGACATTTCCAGGGTGTTTTTCATTGGTTGCATTGCTGGGTGGTTGCGTGTGTGACCCGTATAGTTGCTAATGTGTTTTAGAAAGTTTAGCTGGTTGTAGGGTGTCATGGGTGTTTGACTGGCTGTTGCCTGGTGGTTCAGAAGTTTCTGTGTATATTTGTGTGTTTAGTTGCTGTAAGCTGTCGGCTGTCAGTTGTGTGTCTCTAGGTGGGGCAGCTGAGGTTGTTTTAGTCACACATGAGTGCTTTGTGGGGCAAGGCAGCACACGTCCCGTCCGCTCAGAGCACTTTCACAAGCACACACACACTTTCCCCTGTCTGAACGGCCCTTCCCCGGGACCTCACTCGCAGCTCGAGAGAAAATAACAGCTCACTGTAACAAACAGAACTGGCAGCTGTGGTTGCCAGGATAAAAAATACAGTAAAAAATGTAACTACCTGTAAATTTTACAATTTAAAACTGTATTAGAAAGTTCCGGAAGTATAAACGCCATTCAATTTCTCC
Source organism: Squalius cephalus (assembly GCF_949319135.1). Lineage (NCBI taxonomy): Eukaryota > Metazoa > Chordata > Actinopteri > Cypriniformes > Leuciscidae > Squalius > Squalius cephalus. The sequence goes on along the minus strand of NC_137128.1, from coordinate 44,033,858 downwards.
ATAGGGAAATTGATTTTGAACTATAACTTATAAACCTTTAAAGACTGTGAGGTTGTTAATCGATAGTTATTTCAGCTTATTTTTAAATAATCGTGTTTAACAGCGGAATCTCTGGTGAAAAACTGGTAACACTTTACTTTACAGTGTCCTTGTTACATATGTTACATGCACTTACCATAGTAATAACAGTAAATTATGCCTAATTATATATATGCAACTAACCCTCAACCAAATCCTAATCCTAACCCTAACCCTATAGTAAGTGCATGTAGTTAATTAATATTACTCAGTACTTAAATATATAATTACACTGTAACAATGACACCTTAAAATAAAGTGTAACCGAAAAACTACATTACCCATGATGCTGTACAGAAAAATCCACCAATCAGAGAGTTGAAAAAAGCAACATGTGCCAAAATAGCTCTTTAGCTCCGCCCACTCCAATGAAGCACTGCGAATAATGAATCTCCGTACACACCAAATATTTAAATATTTCAATGCATATTTTGATATAAACTTAAAATGTAAAAAGACTTTTTTTAAATCCCTATGGGAAAAATGGATGGAAGAAATACTTCCGAAACCAGCACCGCTGAAAAAGTGCGCAGGCGCTGTTGCACTGTTTACAAAAAAAAACATGTGTGTCGCGCAGGCGTCTCTCATTAGCATTCGCTCCAGTGTCCTCGCTCCGCTCCCGCGGCTCTCGGCCCCGCCCTGCTTCACACCACAGTAACGTTAACGTTTCTTTCCATCGGCTGTTGAGATGAAGATGACAACTCCTATGATTCCATGCTCATTTACGGTGTCATCAAGCTACGTTTTGAATAAGAGACCTCTAGTGGTGAAACTTACACACTGTGCCTTTAACAAAGATTTTGTTGTTGCTCATGTTGTTCCAAACTTGCATGCTGTTTTTTTCCCTGCTGAACACAAAATAAGCTTTTTAAGCTGTTTGTGAGGAAAAAGCTGCATGAAGATTCTTCATAAGTTCTCTTTTTGTGTTCCACTGAAAAAAATAACGGCATACAGCATACAAACGAGTCGTTTAATTATAGAGATGTTTTTCCTCCTGGAGAGCCAGGGAAGAGAGGAGGAGTGAATGTCAGCCGGTTGAGGACTGAAGAGGAAGAGAACCGCAGGTGTTCACAGTCCAATGAATTCCATTGTGCATACTTTACCAAGAATGTAGGCATTTATGTATTTATTTATGTAATAATATTACTTTATAACTGCCAGCCTAATAAATGAACAGTGAGAACTATATGAGAACTAAAAAATCTGTAATTAATCACGATCAATCACACCTAAAATAGCAGCTGAAGTTTTTAATATATTTTTATGCTGTAATATTTGAATCTCCAAAATAATGTAGAAACAACATAAAGTTTATTTTAAATATGTGTTTAATGACATCTTTTTACTAAGCACTATGAATGAAGGCCAGGGTCACTGATACCAATACTGATACTAATTTATATGGATTTTTTCTTCTTTTTTTTCCCCGTAAATCTTCATATTTTCTTTATATCTTCATATCTTTATATCTTCATATCTTTATATCTTCATATATATATATATGAAGACTTCAGATGCAAAAGCCTCTAAGTGCCATCTGAAATTTTCTTCTAGAATGATCATTTTTATCAAGCTTGTATATTTAAGTTCACTTATTCCACTTTAATGGAAATTAAAATGACCTATTAATTGTCATTAAAGTGAAATGACTGAACTTAAATATATGAGCTTGATAAAAAGACTCATTTTAGAAGAAAATTTCAGATGGCACTTAAAGGCTTTTGCATCTGAATTCTTCATATATATATATAAGAAAGTATTTATTCATTCATTAAATAAATACATTTTATTTGTTAAGTGACTGGCTCTTCGTACATTAGCTTTGATAACTGATATTAGTTGGATCCCAATTGACCAGTTACTTTATTGAATCTTGCACACGTTATCAGGCATTATAGTCATGGGAAGCTGGTGACTGTTCCTTCATTTCCCAGCTGGGCAGAATCATCTCCTCCTCAAAGGAATCTGTGGATCGGTTCCAGGTACAGCATGAGTTTAGTGAGGCTGTGTTCGTACAGGTTGTGCTTCAGTGTCTCGAACTGAAGTAAACAGAGCTTTTATGGCTTTTATGCTGTTTGGCTCGATCATTCTTTTAAGGAATGCATGAAAATCACACACGCAATTCCCCCAACTAAAGAGGACTGGGCAGGGATCGGGAATTGTCTGGGCTTGTTTCTTTTGGAAGTATCTGGGCCACGTGTGTTTTCAGGTATTGGGTTTTCTGTAGTTTTTTCTTTTGTAACTTTCTTTCTGTTTAATGGCACACACACACACACACACACACACACATCTGGAAGTTGACCTCTTCCTCGCAACTGCTGGCAAAACACGAAACGCAGAGAGCCAAATGTGTGTGTCTGTGTTCTCCTTCATTCAGCTGGCTGCTGTTTTCTCTGTAATTATAACTCTAAATGTGTCCCAGGTTTCGGTCACTCTTTTTCCCCTCTCCGCTGGGGCATTTGACGGGTTTTTTTCCAGCGTGGAACAGTTTGCAGCTCAGTTTCTTTTCAGCCTGGTGTTATTTCTCATGTTTGCGTATGCTTTGTCTCTTTGGGTGGTTTGCTTTTAACTGTTACAGCTGAAAGATCTTGATGTTTCCGTCAAGACTCACAGGTCTCTAAAGCACATGTGTTTGGTGATCATGTTTATGTAAGCCAGACTTCCTCAACGTCATGTCATTTTTTCCCCTTGTATGTTTACCTTTCATAATGTATATTTTGTGTGTGTGTGTGTGTACAGGGTCTTTGTCAGTGCCGGCCGACGGAGGGGAACTGTTCGTGCTGTAAAGAGTGTATGCTGTGTTTGAGCTCTCTCTGGGAGGAGTGCTGTGACTGTGTAGGTGAGTTTCAAATCAATACCCAATCACAACTCACAAATCTCACAACTGGTCCATGTACAACAGGGGTCGGCAAGTAACTTTGGCCGAGGGCCAATATTTTTTTTAGCCAGTAGATGGCGGGCCAGCTACACAGAGTAGGCCTATGGATACAAATTAAATACTCTTATATAGGCCTATGATCGCGGAATATGATGGGTCCGTCACCGTCCATGGATCATTCGTTCAATCGTTTTTTTCAAATTAAAACCAAAAAAAAAAAAAAAAAAAAGATGAAAAACTACTTGTTTTTCCATTATTTATTTCCTGAACTAAAATGAAAAAACGAATAATGACAGGTTTTCTGATTTTCTGATTGTGCTCAGATCAAAAATAGAAAAAATGAATTACTGGATTAGACAAATTTTAATTTTGAATTTAACACCTGCATATATCAAGGAAATCATTTTAAACAGATCAAGTACTATTGTGGTAACAGATTACAGCCATTTTAGGTGTGAATAGCAATATGCCTCATTCGCTTACAGTCCGACTTTTAAACTTTATTCCTTTTTTATTATTATTATTTATTCGGGACACACACATACACACCTAAGGTTTAAGGAGGTATGCGCGGGACTGTTTTTTTCCCGTCCCGCTCCCACAAGGTTCTATTCAGCAACCGCTTAAAATACACTCTGTTCACCCGCTTTATTTCCCGACCTGACGGGTCCGCAAAATTTAAATCTCGTTTCCAGAATCTCACATTCAAATGTCTCTAACGGAAAGAAGGAGATTAAGTTGCCTATAATAATTATAAATGCTATACAAAAATTGTGTTCGTGTCAATATAAATATTAGGCTATTTTAACATTGTAGGCTACTGTCAGCATAAATATTAGGCTATTTTAACAGTGTAGCCTACTGTCAGCAGAGAAAAAAAAATGCCACAGAATTTTTTTTTGAAATATAAATAACATAAATTAAATAGGACAAAGTCTATCACTCAAATTTCTAAGCAACAAACGAAAATCATATTGCCCTACAAATGAAGTAGGCTATTTTCTGCCGAACTATTTCAAACATCCTTGCAAAAAAAGAATGTTGTTGACTGACAATGGTTTCCAAACAGCTCCTCAGAGGTGTACAGATGGTCAGAATTAAGTGCGGATACGCTGTCAAAAGATGTCGGGAGTGGGCTATTGTCAGTCAGACCGCTGGCTCCGTCCAAAGTAGGCTACACCAGAGTTCTGACCGCTACCGTCTTTTGACGCGCGAATGCACACAAAGTGGTCAAGCGTATAACTAGACGCGGCAGGCGCGAATTTGACGTGCTATTCGCGTCCGCTGTGAACGCACAGTTCTACTTTAAAATGTAATCCCGCGCCGCATGTTTCCCTATATGGGCATTTCACACAGTATGCGGCGGGGAAATCGCCGCGCGGCTACGGCTTTTCTCAAGTAGTGGAAGAGTTTTGTACAGCATTTAGGACTTCCAAAATAATCCGGCGGGCCAGAAAATATTACTGGCGGGCCAGTTTTGGCCCGCGGGCCGCCAGTTGCCGACCCCTGATGTACAATATTTGATCCCCCTGCCTTCTGGCCGTAGGTATAGGTTACCGATGTGTAGAAAGGCCAGGTATAGTAAGAGTTTTGTTCCTGTATCTATACGAGCTCTAAATGCATAAGAAATCGGCCATTGTTGCATCACGTATGCTCTCTCATTGTTTTTTAATTTTTTTTTTTTTATGGTTTTATGATATGTTGTTAATTTAACATGTTATGTGTGTTTGTGTTATGTACGGATCTTCAGTGGAAACAAATTTCCTCTTGAGGACAAATAAAAATCTATCTACAAGAACATTTAAAACTATTATTTTATTTTATTAATTTAGATTACTTTAAATCAATCAAAATTGAAATGATAAAATAAATAATGCATATAAAATTGACCAAATATATTCCACAATTGGTTCATTTATATATGCATTATTTTTTATATTTATTTATAATTCAGTTTAATTTTGATTGATATAAAAATACAATCAAGTAAAATAAAATAAAAAATCTAAGGATTATTATAAGAAGATAATCTTAGGATTATATGGAGCTGATCCGAGACTGTAAACTAAAGAGGCTCAGGTTGTGTGAACAGGTTTGGCTCATTCCCAGTCCAGTGAAGCCCTTGTAAATATTAGGACTAGTTTGTAGATGACAGGAGGGCGAGTATACACTCCTCTGACAGCGGTATAAAGTGTGGAGTGAGATGATCCAGATACTCTCATCTCTGTGTTACGGCTTTAAACACACATCAGTTCGGAGGAGGCATTGCTGATTAAAAGCCGATGAGAGAACAGAAGTTTAAAATATATCGTTCCCAACGGGCAGTTTATAAAGTAGAGAGGTTTGGGAAAGCAAAGCACGTTGTGTGTTACATCGATAAACTGTTTCAATCATTGCAAACCACACACACATTTTTTTATTTTTTGTCAACAGTATCAAAAACATAATGAAAAAGCTGCATTATAATCATTCCTTTGTTTAAAACGGGACACGGTGCGTTCATTTCCCAAAAGTAGAACATGCATCAGATTGTTCGGTTCCAAACACTCGTTTATTAGATGAGAAGAAAAGTGTGTGTTGTTCCTGAAGGCCAGAACATGCCATGGATCTGGTAATCAGAAGCAGCTGTCCTGGCAGCTAATCTGAAACACAAGGTCTCCGCCGCGTTCTGCTCCTTATTAAAACCTTCATCCATTATCTGATTACCATCTTTACCAACAGTTTATCTCTCAACGGGGAGCTGCTGTTGACAGTCGTGTTTTGAAGTCTTTAAATTCTTCAGTTGTGGTCAGGTTTGCTTGTACAGCTTGTCATTGACTTTTTCGGGGCTTTTCAATCATGACGTACCTCCATTTCTTCTGGCCGACAGGAATGTGTAACCCAAGGAATTACAACGACAGTCCTGCCACCTCCAAGAGCACCGTAGAAGAGCTGTATCAACCAATCCCGTCGCTGTTCCGCGCTCTGACCGAAGTCGACGAGCCCATTAACTGGAAGGTCGTGTCGTTTCCCGTTTCTGGGGAACTTTCCCATCACGAGAGTCTTGTATCTTTCCTGGCGACACTCGACAGCCAGACTCACAACATCTCACTGCCCAGCAGCAGCAGGGTCCATGATGGTGGGTACTGGCTCAAAATATCTAGGAAAAGATGTTAAAACACTGATTTTATCTCCTCTCCTCGTCTCGTCTCTCCTCCTCTCCTCTCTCCTCCTCTCCTCTCCTCCTCCCCTTTCCTCTCCTCTCCTCTCCTCTCCTCTCCTCCTCCCCTTTCCTCTCCTCTCCTCCTCCCCTTTCCTCTCCTCTCCTCCTCCCCTTTCCTCTCCTCTCCTCTCCTCTCCTCCTCCCCTTTCCTCTCCTCTCCTCTCCTCTCCTCTCCTCTCCTCTCCTCCTCCCCTTTCCTCTCCTCTCCTCTCCTCTCCTCCTCCCCTTTCCTCTCCTCTCCTCTCCTCTCCTCTCCTCTCCTCTCCTCTCCTCTCCTCCTCCCCTTTCCTCTCCTCTCCTCCTCCCCTTTCCTCCCCTCTCCTCTCCTCTCCTCCTCTCTCCTCTCCTCTGTTCTCCTCTCCTCCTCTCATCTCCTTTCCTCCTCTCCTCTCCTCTCCTCTCCTCTCCTCTCCTCTCCTCTCCTCTCCTCTCCTCGCCTCTCCTCCTCTCTCCTCCTCTCATCTTATCTCCTCTCATCTCCTCTCCTCTTCTCTCCTCTTCTCCTCTCATCTCCTCTCCTCACCTCCCCTCTTCTCCTCTCATCTCCTTTCCTCCTCTCGTCTCCTCTTCTCCTCCTCTCTCCTCATCTGTTCTCCTCTCCTCCTCACCTCACCTCGTCTCCTCTCCTCTCCTCATCTGTTCTCCTCATCTCCTCTCCTCTCTTCAACTCATCTCTCCTCTTCTCTCCTCTCCTCCTCTCCTTATCTCTCCTCTCCTCATCTCTTCTCTTCTCATCTCTCCTCTTCTCTCCTCTCCTCCTCTCCTCATCTCTCCTCTCTCCTCTCCTCATCTGTTCCCCTCATCTCCTCTCTTCTCCTCTCCTCTCCTCATCTCTCCTCTCCTTTCCTCTCCTCTCCTCTCCTCTCCTCTCCTCTCCTCTCCTCTCCTCTCCTCTCCTCTCCTCTCCTCATCTCTCCTCTTTTCTCCTCTCCTCTCTTCTCCTCTCCTCTCCTCTCCTCTCCTCTCCTCATCTCTCCTCTCCTCATCTGTTCTCCTCATCTCCTCTCCTCTCTTCTCCTCATCTCTCCTCTTCTCTCCTCATCTCGTCTCTACTCGTCTCATCCTCTCCTCTCCTCATCTATTCTCCTCTCCTCCTCTTGTCTCCTCTCCTCTTCTCTCCTCTCCTCTCTTCTCCTCATCTCTCTTCTCCTCTCCTCATCTCGTCTCTACTCGTCTCATCCTCTCCTCTCCTCATCTATTCTCCTCTCCTCCTCTTGTCTCCTCTCCTCCTCTCCTCATCTGTTCTCCTCTCCTCTCATCTGTTCTCCTCTCCTCTCATCTGTTTTCCTCATCTCTCCTCATCTGTTCTCCTCTCCTCTCATCTGTTTTCCTCTCCTCTCCTCATCTGTTCTCCTCTCCTCTCCTCGTCCCCTCTCCTCTCCTCATCTGTTCTCCTCTCCTCTCCTCTCCTCTCCTCTCCTCTCCTCTCCTCTCCTCATCTGTTCTCCTCTCCTCCTCTCCTCTCCTCTCCTCTCTTCTCCTCTCCTCTCCTCTCCTCCTCTCCTCTCCTCTCCTCTCCTCTCCTCTCCTCTCCTCTCCTCTCCTCATCTGTTCTCCTCTCCTCGTCTCTCCTCGTCTCTCCTCCTCTTCTCTCCTCTCCTCTCCTCTCCTCTCCTCTCCTCTCCTCCTCTCCTCTCCTCTCCTCTCCTCTCCTTTCCTCTCCTCTCCTCTCCTCTCCTCTCCTCTCCTCTCCTTGTCTCTCCTCCTCTCCTCTCCTCTCCTCTCCTCTCCTCTCCTCTCCTCTCCTCTCCTCTCCTCTCCTCTCCTCCTCTCCTCTCCTCTCCTCATCTGTTCTCCTCTCCTCTCCTCGTTTCTCCTCCTCTCCTCTCCTCGTCCCCTCTCCTCTCCTCATCTGTTCTCCTCTCCTCTCCTCTCCTCTCCTCATCTGTTCTCCTCTCCTCCTCTCCTCATCTGTTCTCCTCTCCTCCTCTCCTCTCCTCTCCTCTCCTCTTCTCTCCTCTCCTTTCCTCTCCTCTCCTCTCCTTGTCTCTCCTCCTCTCCTCTCCTCTCCTCCTCTCCTCTCCTCATCTGTTCTCCTCTCCTCTCCTCTCCTCATCTGTTCTCCTCTCCTCTCCTCTCCTCTCCTTGTCTCTCCTCCTCTCCTCTCCTCTCCTCTCCTCTCCTCTCCTCTCCTCTCCTCTCCTCTCCTCTCCTTTCCTCTCCTCATCTGTTCTCCTCTCCTCTCCTCTCCTCTCCTCATCTGTTCTCCTCTCGTGTCTGGTTTGCACGTGTGACCTCTCGCTCTGGTCTCATTCCTCAGATGCCTTGTGTACGGTGGTCTACTTTGATGAGTGTCTGTCCATCCGTCAGTGTAAGATGTACTGCGAGGCGATGGGCGGATCAAAGTACCGCTGGTTTCATAACGCCTGCTGTGAGTGCATCGGGCCTGAATGTCTGGACTATGGCAGTAAAACCGTCAAATGCATGAACTGCCTCTGAGAACTGAACAAAGACTCACTCCACACTTTAACTTGTGTTTTATTGTGTAAAACACTTCTGATGTTTTCTGTTCTTGTTTACAGATTGTGTTTCTTAAACTTCAAATGGGCCAAAAGGGGGTTTCTTATTATTATTATTATTACAGCAGCATGTTGGAGTCGTTTCTCATTCAGATCATATTCCATCTGTATATAGTTCTCATTTCATATTCATATTTCTGGTTTGACTATTAAAAACCAAAGAAACTGTTGAGTTTGATTTTCAAATTAAGTGATGTTTTAGTCTCCTGTCATTTACTGATCTGCTATTTTACTGTTGTCTGGTGATTTGAGTTGCACAACATTTGATTTGATGATTTGAAATGAAAAAGATATTTAATTGTATTTGTGTCTCCAATACTGTAAGTTTGAGTGAATTTTTTTTTTTTTTTTTACAAAATGCATGTTTAAAGTTGACAGATAACATGGACATTACCTATTTTATTTAACAATCACAGTTTAGATTGGTCTCATTTGTTAACTTTATTATTAACTAACATGAACTAACAATGAAAAATATATTTTTACTACATTTATTAACCTTTGTTAATGTTAATAAGTTAATAAAAATCTTTCACAGTACATTAACTAATGTTAAGAATACAAGATTTGACCTTAAATGTTTTAGTAACTAATATTAAAAAAAATTATAAGAATATTTATAAGAATTGTTCATTGCTAGTTCATGTTAACTAATGTAGTTAAGTAATGTAAACTTATACAGCCTTATTGTATTACCACATTTATATGAATGTAAAAGGAAAAGTGTGTATTTTAGATGCTGTATCCGCTTTTAATAATTTTTTTAAAAACCATTGCAATTTTTCTGTTTTTATAATATTTAAATATGTTCTTTTTAAAAATAGTCTTGCATTGTGACAAATTAATTTTTAAAAATGTTCCATGACGTCTCTCAATTAAGAGCTCATAAACATGCTTAATAATAAAAACATTAAAAAATCTGTTTTTAAATGCAATGTCACATTGCTGTTGTCAACTACCCATTTACCATTTTCAACAGTTATTGTTAATACAAACTGAGAATGCATTCAACATGAATATGTTACGCTGAATAAGTATTAGTTTGTTATTAATCTATTAAATAGATTGAAACAAATAAAAAATTCTAATAAATATTCGAATATAAATAAAAATGAGATTAAAATTAAATAATACATTTAACAGTACATTACTATAGTGGGAAAAAAATATAGAGATAATTAATATATAATGTAACTTAATAGAAACTATTTAAAGATTTATGTGTTTATAAAAGTGGGTTTATAAGGGTGTTTTTAATTTTTAGGATGGGGTCACTCACATAAGGATGATCATATTTCGAGGTCCATGACATGTAAAAGATATAAAACAAGCAAACCCTGGTTTAGGGAACTGCACAGTCTCTTTTATTGTCTGGTTAGTCGTGCAAACGCCCACGACTCAGCTCTCTCTCTCTCTCTCTCTCTCTCTCTCTCTCTCTCTCTCTCTCTCTCTCTCTCTCTCTCTCTCTCTCTCTCTCTCTGCCAAACTCCGAATGTAACTTGGCATAAATTCATGATGACAGCCAGATGTAGTCAACATCAGTCAGACCTCATTCACAGCGCAGCTGACAGGTGTGTGTGTGTGTGTGTGTGTGTGTGTTTGCATGATTGTGTATTGACCTCAAAGAGTTTCTTAGTTTCAATTTTTTTACTTTTCTTGTTTTAAAACTGCTTCTTCTCTTTTTTTTGTCATATACACCTAAAACTGAAAATCACTGTTATTTTATAGTAGGGTTATTCTAGTTTTTATTTTGAGGTTTTCTTTTTATATTTTCCATTTTCATTTCAGTTAAAGTCTAAGTAACTTTTGTTCTTTTTTTTTGTGTTCTTTTTTTTTTTTTTAAATGTCCATATGGTTCTTATGAATTTTAATTTCAGTTTTAGTTTTAGTAACTTTAGTACTTCAAGTTAAACGATACATTTTATTTCAGTTAACGTTTATTTTATTGCAAGTAACGTAAAGCTTTTTTTTTATGGTTTTAGTTAACTATAATAACCCTGAACTGAATAAAGTTATTCCTGTTTGATATATTTAATGTTCATGTTCACACATGATTTTTAATTTCATAGATGATCGAATTGAGGCCTTATACTTCATTGCCTTAGACATCTCGTCGTGAAATATTTTTTCTCTTTCAAAAAAATGTTTTTTTTTTTACTGCCAATGTACAGTCTGAACTGCAATAATACATATGTAAACATTATGAAAATATATTAACTCACATATAGAAACTGTTTTAACTGCTTTCTTCTTATGCGAATGTAAAATAGTCTTGATATATAGCCTATTTGAATTTCTTTTTCGAGAACCAAAAACCAGAAGGAGATCACATATTTGCATGAGCTCATGTTGTGTTTCAGTGTTGAATTACGTAATTCTCAATGATTGTAAATGCTTTGTCACCATCTGCAGGGTTGTAATGGCATTACACAGATCTATAATATTCATAACGTTCCTAATATTATTATAATAATATGCATTATAAGTTATTATAACTGTATAATCTCGGTATATGATTAGATATAAATTAGTACAATATATTAGAACAGTTGGTTGCTGAGGAATCTTTTTATAATGGGTGAAAATAATGTCCACTAGGTGTCACTTTTAGCGTATGTATTTTATGTTGTGCAATAATATATATCTTTTTTTTTTTTACCATTAAAATGCTGTTAAATAATTAAATAAATATTGTAATGATGTTCATGTCTAAAATAAGTGTAAAAAACAACAAAAATTCACAAAAAATGTATATTTAAAATACATTATCTAAAAAAACTAAAGTGGCCTGTCCTATGGAATTTTTACTTTTCAGGTAAATTGATATTGTTTGAAGAATGTTTTCTTTTGTCCTGATTGTTTTTGCATCGAGTCACGCAAAGGCTCGCGCTGTGTGTATTTTCCCAAACGCGTTCCGTCGTCCGTACGCGTACACACAAGCATTGGCTCTTGCTCCGTCCGGGCTTCCATACTTCGCCTCGTTCTCGCTCTCAGTCGGTCGTGCAGCGAAGATGGCGGAAGCTCCCCCGCGGCCCTGCCGGTTCTTCTGTCACCGGTGTTCAGAAGAGATCAGCCCTCGGCTCCCGGTAAGACCCAGCGGACTCACCGAGCATCTCCCGAAGGTTTTGACTCGGTGTGGATGGATGTAACGGATCGAACGGCCTCTTTTAAAAAGCGTTTTTCCGTGCTAGCTCTGCTAACGGCTAACTGGTTGCCAATAGCAACAATCAGGATTAAAATGAGGATTTAATTAAATTACACTTTATTTGAGACATGAGAGTTTAATCAGACGAACTGTTTTCGGATCTGACCAGGCTCTCCGGGCTCTGCTGTGTGTGTAACCCGTCCTGTCAAACCAGAAGCAGACTGGTTGTTGTGACATGATGAGCTCGTTTACTTTTAATAACGAGTCTTTGAAAATAATGACATTGACGTGATGATCTTCGCTTGTCAGTTACTCTGGCTTGTGTTTCATATGTGCTATATCTATAGTTCATGTAGTTCACTTGCTCAAAACAGAGAAGTAGTCATGAAAGCTGCTGTTTTTCCAAAACCCAGGTTTTGGTGTCTGATCTGTAACTATTTTTAAAGTATTTTCTGCTCACCAAGGCTGCATTTATTTCATAAAAATACAGAAAAAAACAGTAATATTGTGAAATATTATTACAGTTCGAAATGAGGCTTTTCTATGTGAATACATTTTAAAATGTAATTTATTCCTGTGATGGAAAGCATCATTACTCCAGTCTTCAGTGTCACATGATCCTTCAGAAATCACTCTAATATGATGATTTATTATCAATGTTTGTGCTGTTTAATATTTTTTTTTATAACCTGTGATAGTTTATATGTGATAGACCTTTTTTTCAGGATTCATTGATGAATTAAAAAGTAAAAAAACAAAAAAACAAACCCATTTTGTAACAATATACACCACAGTTTTCTTTCATTGATAATAAATCATCATATTAGAATGATTTCTGAAGGATCATGTGACACTGAAGACTGAAACATCACAGGAAGAAATTACATTTTACTATATATTCACATAGAAAACAGTTATTTGAAATAGTAATAATATTTCACAACCATTTCTGTTTTTGCTGTAATATTAAAAAAAAACATAAATGCAGGTTTGATGAGCATTCCAGACTTCTTTCAAAAACATTAAAAATAGTAATGTTTCCAAACAAATGTACATTAAATGGCTTTAACGGAAAACTGGTGGTTATGAGAGACCAACTAGTTGGATTTTATTAACTAGGCCTAATTATTTTATGAAATCTTAATTATTATAAGTAATTGGAGGAAACAGATGGCTGGTTTGTGTGATCAGCTGGTTAGTTGTGTTTTTAACTAGGCCTGTTTATTGTACATATAAAGACTTATTTTCGATAAAAGGTTTAGGCTGTGTCTCATGGTTGAAGTCGTTCAGTTGACAGAAGGCTGATTGCTTTGAGATCTGCTGGTTAGTTTTGTTAACTATTCATAATCATATAAGATATTTTGAGACAGATGATAACTATTGTGTAGAAGATCTAAATGTAAATGGCTTGTTTTTGTGTGTTAGGTTTCTGATCTTTGATTCATATAGTTCGCTGTTTCATCGTGTGAGATCTATTGGTTTGTGCCATTAGCTAATAATCGCAAATATTATGAGTTTGAACTTATGATTTTAGATTGGTGAGATTTTGATGGCACATGTGATTCACTGGGTTAGTTTTACTAACTAATAACAATATCTGTTCAGTTCATTGACTCGTAAACTGGTTGTAATGAGATCAGCTGATTTAATTTTGTAATATATGAGTGGATTTAACACGCAGTATGTGTTGATGAAGGTACATTTCTGCTGACACTCTTAATAAATGACACTAAAACTGTTGGAGAATGAGGATGTGGTCTTTAAAAATGCCTTAACTCACTGTCCGCATTATAATGAATGAGCCAGGACACATCAGGAGGATTTAATTTGTCTGTTTCATACATAGAGCTGTCAGGAAATATGAGGCCGGAGATCTTTCCAAAAGGATCTTCACGTGTCGCTCCTTGTGTGAGGTTTCAGGGCAGAGAATGGATGGCGTCACAAAGCTCTTTTGCTTGTCTCTTCATCATTCTGTGCCGTTATTATCCTCCTGTTATTGTGCGGAGCCTCTAGAAAGAGCCCAAACTGGGCAGAACTGCAGTCACTGAGCTAAAGGTCAGGAGGTCATCGTATCTGCAGGGCTTTTCCCTATTGAGGGAATTCTGAAAAATTCATTTATGGTAATTTGTGAGAAAATGCAGCTCAGAGTATTATACATTTATTTGTACAGGAATCACATCATCGGGTAGGGGTGGGTGATCTTCATATCATGGTTTTATAACAGACAATCACCATCGTCCTAATTTTGAGATGTGCTATTGAGAATATCCAGACTGGAACAAGCTTATGAACTTGCACAATTTAAAACAGAGTATTGCATTAAAGGGATAGTTCACTTTGAAATTAAATTTTGGTATGTTTTAGCTTACCTCAAGGGCATCCAAGATGTAGGTGTCTTTTTTTCCGCAGTAGTTTCAATTTTGATATTTTTAGGTCAAACCGTTCTTGTCTGTCAGTCATTTAATGCAGGTCTGTGGTCACGGTCTCAAAGAGCATGCACAGAGTCCAAATTAAAACAATTCCCCATCGTAAGTACACATTGATGGCCTAAGACACGAAACGAGCGGTTTGTGTGAGAAAACGAACAGTATTTATATCGTTTTTTAACTCTTGTACACAGCCACGTCCAAGTGATCTGAGGGCACACGCGCATCCTGGTGTGTGACGTGTGCGCAGACTGGTGCATAGATATATACACTAGATGTCGCACTTGTCTACGGCAGTTTATTGGAACGAATGTCTTTAAGGCGACATCTAGTGTATATCTATGCACCAGTCTGCGCACACGTCACACACCAGGATGCGCGTGTGCCCTCAGATCACTTGGACGTGGCTGTGTACAAGAGTTAAAAACGATATAAATACTGTTCGTTTTCTCACACAAACCGCTCGTTTCGTGTCTTAGGCCATCAATGTGTACTTACGATGGGGAATTGTTTTAATTTGGACTAATTTGTGCATGCTCTTTGAGACCGTGACCACAGACCTGCATTAAATGACTGACAGACAAGAACGGTTTGACCTAAAAATATCAAAATTGAAACTACTGCGGAAAAAAAGACACCTACATCTTGGATGCCCTTGAGGTAAGCTAAAACATACCAAAATTTAATTTCAAAGTGAACTATCCCTTTAAATAATCAGTTGTCAAAATAGTAATTTAAACCAGTACTGCATAGTTTAAATTAGGGGTGTAACAATATATCGTGTCACAATATATCGCAATACAAAAATGCAACAATATGTATCGTGGATAGTTCACCCACAATAAAAATGACTGTGTGCAAAAAATCTAGTTTACAGAGTTTTAGTGTCCGTAAACTACTATATATAATGTATAATAATGCAATGGGGGAATATTTGTGGGTCCTGATAATGCCAAATCTTGCGAGTGACAGAATGCAAGTATATTCTTCTAAAATAATTCAGTATTTTCAGCTTCAGAATCATGAATATTGTTATTCTGGTGTCTCTATTGTCCGTGCATTGGGTTTCCAGCACCAAGTCCAAGCCTATTCATTTACACGCACAATGTAAAATCAAATTTAGCATTTTAATCAACAGCACATTTTTTTGTTAACCTTTTATCATATGTCTTGGAGAATCCTAATAATATTGTATCGTGAGTTCAGTATCATGATATGAATCGAATCGTGACATGAGGGTATCGTTACACCCCTAGTTTAAATTTAAAACACTGCATAGTCTTCGCTGTATGAATTAAATATACATTGATTCTTATTAAAACTACTTATTAAATGAGGAAGGACCGTTTTTAACAGCAGGGTATTGCGGACGCGATACATTGTAGTGCAACACTACTTGATCTGTTAATAACTGTTAACTCTTAATGACTTGACAAAAATTGCTCAGCAAGTTGCTGTGTTGCTTGGAAATAATAAACGGCTCACAGACAGGTTAATAGATATTAGATAATTTTTTTTGTTTAATTTTAGTTTGGCTTTAGTAATTTTGTGTGCTGTCTTTTTTACCTTTAATACTTTTTTATTTAAGTTTTAGCTTATTCATTAATTGTTCTGATTGTTTATTGTTTTTTTTTTTGGTGTTTATTATCATATTGCTTCTCTCGATATTTTCTAAAAGCATTATAATCTGCTTTAGGCCATATGTTTGAGTGATTTTACCCTGGCTGTGTGTAATACCAGCCTCTACTCTTTGTTACAGGATTACATCTGTCCGCGGTGTGAGTCTGGCTTCATCGAGGAGTTGCCTGGAGAAGGAAGGTAAAGTAACTCAGCGTATACTTGCCTCACAGATACTGAAACATTTACATTATATTTTCAGAAAAAAATATTTTCTAAAGGCCAATTCACACCAACAGACACCTGAGATCAGTATGTCGGTGTGTGTTGGCGTCTTTCGGAGCTTGTAATCTGACGTTGTTCTGTATCTGTGAATTGGCCTTAATTCATTATTTTAATTCATTTTTCTCTGTCTCTTCTCTTTTTCTTTCTCTTTTTTCCAGTGCAGAGAATGGGTCCACGTCTACAGCCTCTAATGATCAGAATCGTCCCTCGTTTGAGGTGAGCTGTCAGACTCTTCTCTCTCTTTAACAGCGTCATCATTATTGAGCTGGACAGCAGGCCTTTCTCTTACCCATGCTTTTGGCCGATGCGTACATGTTGACTGCTGTGTGCAAACTGGTTTGGTTCATATTTCTGAACCTGCATGCAAACTTTGACAACATGCATTAATACATGCTCTTATCCAGAGCAACATATTTAACAATTTAGATTATCATAGTTATCTGTTAAAGGTGCTCTAAGCGATGTCACACGTTTTTTAGGCCGAAACATTTTTTGTCACATACAGCAAACATCTCCTCACTATCCGCTAGCTGCCTGTCCCCTGAACACACTGTAAAGAAACGCGGTCTCTGTAGACACCACAGGCTCCACAAACGACAACAAAAACAAACTGGCCCAGCCTGGACCACGAAACATAACAAACAGAGTTCCAGCCAATAACCGACAAGAATGATTTGGGGGGGGGGGGGGGGGGGAGTGGAGGAGAGAGAAGCATGAAGAGGGAAGTTAGCTAGAGGGGAGATGTCCTAGACAACGACTAACGTTAGAATTATATTCTCTTGAATTTTGATATGGCCGACACACGACCAAAGAGACGACGTTCCTATGAACGCATTCATGACTGTTTCAGGAAGCACAGAAGGCAGGGGGAGGGGACAGGATGATGAGGAGGAGGATTGTCATTTTGTTTGACAATACTTCGAACGTCAACAAGAAGTGACGTCACCCAACATCGCTTAGAGCACCTTTAACTATGATGGTCAAAATTTGAAAATATGTTGCAAGCATGCAAATCGTAAATTGTTAAATAGTGTAGAATATTCTCCCAGGCCTCCAGTATTGCATTGAAAGACGCATAAGCTACATTAAGAAAACCGTGTGTGTGTGTGTGTGTGTGAAGCACATCATCCTTCAGTGATATTAAACTGGTTGTTTAAAGCATTCCCTGTCACCCGTCAGAATGTGGACCAGCACTTGTTTACGTTCCCGCATGGATATGGGCAGTTTGCTCTGGGGATCTTCGATGAGGGCTTCGACTTCAGGGCAGGTTTGCCCGGGGAGGATAACCGTGACGCAGAGAACCGCAGAGAACGGGAGATGGCCTCACGACAAC
The DNA here is from genome assembly GCF_949319135.1 of Squalius cephalus. Lineage (NCBI taxonomy): Eukaryota > Metazoa > Chordata > Actinopteri > Cypriniformes > Leuciscidae > Squalius > Squalius cephalus. The sequence goes on along the minus strand of NC_137128.1, from coordinate 44,016,375 downwards.
GGTACATGTCGAGACAGCCACGGGGACGCCACGTTCCCCGGAGACAAGGGGTGCGGCATGAGGGTGTACCCACTTTAGAAGGGTGAGAGTTCAGCAGATGCCACTGTTACTCACATCTATTCAGCCTGGTTTGCATTTTGATTTTGCAAATGGGAATGTATGGAAGATCTGTTTAGGATTCCCGCTATAATAGAAAATAATACATTTTAAGGGGTTTAAAAATTGTGATTTCAAGGCCTGAGAAAAACAACAACATAGTAAATATAACTTTAAATGTATTTAATTATTAAATATAATTTTGCTCAGATTTTTGTGAGCATAATTTCCTTTTTATTGTTTTTAAAATTGTTTTTTAAAACCTTACCTACCTAGTAATCAACTGGAAAATTGATGGGAATTAATTCTTCGTAAGGTGCGGGGAGCTCGATCTATTTCATTTTGTGTTGTTACTGTGGTAATGATATATTACGCTCATTACTGTGTAGACTAATAACAAAATCTCACTGTCAGCAGGCGTGAAATGAAATGTTTGTGTCACATTTTAAAATGTTTTGACAGAATCATTCAGCAATTAGTTAACGGAATTATCGCTCCGACAGCGATGCCAAACATGGCGATGGGACCATGGTGAGTCACTGATGACATTCTCTCTTTCTTTACATCATTTCTTCTCCGTGTATGACAATCTACATCTGATCACTGCACTATAAACTGCTGTCTCACAGGGGAATGCTGCATTCTAACCCAATGGACTATGCATGGGGTGCCAACGGATTAGATGCCATCATAACACAGGTATTATCCCACATGCACACCATATAGTGGATGAGTAATATCATTATGGTAAAATCGCTGTAACTCACAACCTCTTTTTTTCTTTATTTTACAACCACAATGTATATGAAACACTTATCAGTGCATTATAAAACAGTGTGATCACATACTACATATTTGTTTCCCTGTTGTCGTTCTGTAGTTATTAAATCAGTTTGAAAATACGGGTCCCCCTCCGGCAGACAAAGAGAAGATTAAGAGTCTTCCTACAGTCCAGATAAACCAAGAGCACGTGGGTAAGAGGAACACATGAGCACATCATACCATTTCCGTAACTTCAGTTGATCTGTTGTCATTTGCTGCAGTGCTTCAGACTGGCTGAATTTCAAGACTTGTATGTTTTGTATGCTGACAGTGTGCTGTGCTTTAGCATTCTAGCGGAAACTGGTAGATTTCCCACATGGTCAAACGCTCTCTGAAGCATTGCATCTCTAAATTCATCCAGCATCGTCACTATAGCTGTCAAGACACAGTGTTCCTGAAATGTATGCATCTGGAGGTCTTCAAGGGTTAGTTCACCCAAAAATGAAAGTTCTGTCATTAATTACTCTCCCTCATGTTGTTCCAAACCCGTAAGGCTTTCGTTCATCTTCAGAACACAAATTAAGATATTTTTGATTAAATCTGAGAGCTGTCCCACTTCTCCATAGGCTTCTATGTTATTGAAACTTGGCCCAATGTTTAAAATAGTCCGAGTGACTACAGTGGCTCAACCTTAAGTTTATCAAGCGACGAGAATACTTTTTGTGCGCAAAAAAAAAAAAAAAAAGATTTTATTCAACTATTAATTTTCTGATTGAGTTCACGCAGTGTGACAGCGCAGCGCTTCTGGGTTGTACGTCACATGCATCACACACATGACCAGCATCAGCCAATAGTGAGCCTACATTCTGACGTACAACACAAAAGCGCTGCATTATCTTTTGGTTGAGCCACTGTAGTCACTTGGACTATTTTAAACATTGTCTTTACTAACTTTCTGGGCCGGCAAGTTTCAATAACAGAGAAGCCTATGGAGGAGTGAGACAGCTCTCAGATTTAATCAAAAATATCTTAATTTGTGTTCTGAAGATGAACGAAAGTCTTACGGGGTTGGAACAACATGAGGGCGAGTAATTACTGACAGAACTTTCATTTTTGGGTGAACTATCCCTTTCATGTTTATGTGAGCATTATGACAGTTTTGTGCAATAAGATATATATAAAAATATCATTATAGATATTGTTCTTATTGGCCATGTAGCAGATTGTTTGTGCAACAACCTTATCAAATATATGTAAATAAATAAACATATAATATATATATATATCAGTAAAATATTATATTTTTTAAAGCAGTTAATACAGTGCATTAAACTGATTAAAAGTGACAGTTAAGACAGTTTTAAATAACTTTTTTACATTTAAAAGACATTAAAATAAATATCAGTCATTTTAAATTTAAGTTATAAAAGATTTCTATTTTGAAAAAATGCTGTTCTTTTGACCTTTCTATTCATCAAAGAATACTAAAAAAAAAAATGTATCACGGATGCCACAAAAATATGAAGCAGCACAAACTGTTTTCAATATTGATAACAACCAAAAATGTTTCTTGAGCAGCAAATCAGCATATTAGAGTGATTTCTGAAGGATCATGTGACGCATAAAAACAGTTAGAAAACAGTTATTTTAAACTGCAATAATATTTCACAATATGAAGGTTTTTACTGTATGTTTTAATCAAATAAATGCCGTCTTGGTGAGCGTAGGAGACTAGTTTCAGAAACATTAAAAATCTTACCGACCCCAAACTTTGGTAGTGTATTGAAAACAAATAGCACCTAAATAATAAGACAATAAATAATGCCGTTTATAATGCAGTTTATTAGTTCTCTAGTCATTCAGACAAGCCACAGACTAATCGCTTTGAAAATATATAATTTCAGTGCAGCGCGTTCAGACTCACCATCAACACTGTGAATTATAGTGGATTGCGACATTGACACTTCCTGTTTCTGACGTGAGTGTGTTTGTGTGTTGCAGGTGCTGGTCTAGAGTGCCCTGTTTGTAAAGAAGACTACAGTGCCGGAGAGAACGTTAGACAACTTCCCTGCAATCATCTCTTTCACAACGACTGTATAGTTCCCTGGCTCGAGCAGGTGGCGTTTCTCTTCACTGCACTTATTCATCTACACTCAACATGTTTACAACTTTTGACCTCATTTATTTGTTCGTTAATGAGAGATTCAGATAAAGTCCGTTTCAATTTGTTGCTTTGCGACATTAATTTCATTAGTTTCATTAGGTTTTATACAGGAAGTCCATCCTGTTATACAGCACCTTTGAACTTTGTAATGTTTTAAAATGAATATGCATGTGTTGCAATTAAAAAAGTACTTCTGTAAAATAATATGCCAGGCTTTCAGAAATGAGCTTGTCAAACTCAAACAAAAAATAACTTGATTACTAAAACATTAACAGGATGAAGTGAGGCATTGCTTTGCTCTGCTCTGGATTGTCCATTAGTGTACATGAAAGTGACAACCTGTTCAAATTTTCATTTTCATATGTTTTTGTAATTTAAAAAAAAAAAATTACATTAGCCTCTTTCACACATACAGTCTTTAATGGTAAATTACCGGTTAGAGATCATGTGTGAACTGGACCTTTTCCAAAAATACCTGTAAATCACTTCTGGCAGTTTACCAGTAAGGGAAGCTATAACATTACTGGTATAATGCTGTGTGTGTGTGTGAACAAAGAATGAAGAGTATGAGCACGTGCAAGTTCACAATGCGCTGACGTAAGAAGTCTGCTTTGGGCCAATCATAAAGTTCCTATGGAGATGACACGATTACTCTCTGTACAGTAAGCTCAGCTGCGTTTTAATACTTTTCTATGTAAATATACCCTAGATGGACATCTTTGACTGTTGTGGCACTTCTCTCGAGACCCAGCATTTCTTTTCCATTCATCAGCGCTGCGGTTGCACAACTATTATCCGCGTCTTGTGTTTTTAAGAGCAAAAACTCTTTCTGTTTGATCATCCCCTTATGCCTGTCACTCACTCGTCAAATTGAACGGATAATGAAACTGAAGCACTTCTCCTCATGTGGGCGAATTGAAGACATTAAAGATCATTTCGTATATCACAGAATTTACTGGTATTTTGGTGCTGATGTGTGAATGGTTCTTGGTAAAAAGCCAGAATGCCATGGCTTGTGTGAACAGCATGTTTGTGTATTTACATTGTGTCATTCTGGTCATTTTTCGGTAATTCGCTGCGATTGTGGAGTGAAAGGGGCTATTGTCAAACAGAAGAAGAAAAAAAAAACAGCTAAATTCATTATAAGTCATAAAATCTCCATTGTTGATGTTTACTAATGTTTGTGCTGCTGCCCCTGCCCCCCACCCCCATAAAAATCACTTCCTGGAGGATCATGTCAATAATGAACTTACTTTTGATTGTTTTTAAACCTTTGCAAAAGACTTAACAATTATTAGAAAAAAAACCCACTAATTGAAACTAATTTAATATTAAATACGGCGACATGAAAGATGGCAAATGAAAAATGAATTCCATTTTTAGTTTAATAATGTATCCAACATATGAAGAAATCTACTGTACTGATCAATCTTTTTTTTTAATAATTTTTTTTATAGTATTTTCTGCTCACCAAGACTGCCTTTATCTGATCAAAAATACAGTAATAATGTGAAATATGATTACAATTTAAAATAACTGTTTTCTGTTTAAATATATTTTAAAATGTAATTTATTCCTGTGATCAAAGCTGAGTTTTCCACATCATCTTCAGTGTCACATGATCCTTCAGAAATCACTCTAAAATGCTGATTTGCAGTAGTGTTGAATTGCATGTGTTCTCTCTCTGTTTCCCAGCATGACACGTGTCCGGTGTGCAGGAAGAGTTTGAGCGGGCAGAACACAGCCACGGATCCGCCCGGCCTATCAGGGATGAATTTCTCCCCCTCTTCCTCCTCCTCTTCCTCCTCCAGCTCTCCAAGCAACGAGAACTCCTCCAATAACTCGTAAGACCTCAGCCCACCTCCTGAACACATCATCATCATCATCACCACCATCATCATCATCATCATCTCAGCCCCAGCGCCACAGCCTGGACTGATCTAGAACTCGCTGGAACCAGGGGCCGGAGCCGATGAACCTGCTCATCACTAACACATGTTTTCCTGGCTGGAGACAGGTCAGAGAGCACGCCAAACCCCGAAGAGAAAAACACACTCTCATATTGCTTCAGACAGGCTTTCGTTCCTGTTTTTTTTTTTTTTTTTTTAACCGCTGAACTTGGGAGCGATGATTCCTCGAGGTTTGGGCGCACACAGCGAGTGAACGGATGCACCTGTCCCGCGTGACGTGCTTTTAATCAGCAGAACGCATGAGAAAAATGCTGAGAAAAAGAGAGAGGACGAACTGCACGATGACGGTGGCAGATCTGAAGACACACCAAGTTGAACTGCGTTTTTTAGAAGCAGACTTTGTGTCTCTCGGGAGTTCAAATAGAACCTTTTGTTTTTTATCATTTGATTTTTATTTCACGGATAAAAGTGGCCGATATGTGAACGTGCGTATGGGTGAATCTCACAATACCGGTCAAGGTTTTCCAACATTTCACCCTAAAACCAGAAGAAAAGAAATAAGAAATCGTATCCTGCTAAAAGCCTATTTTAGAATTTATTTTTATTTTTTGGCGCTTTTGCAAAGTGAAATTATTTTCATAACAATTAAGCAAAGTGCAAAAACATTTCCGTAATGCCAAAAAATCTGATTCTCATTACTGTAGTGCCAAAAAAAGACATGCACAGCCTTTAATTTATGATAATAATTTTTTATTTTTTTTTATCGTAATCACCATTGAGAATAATAATAATAACAACAAAAAGTAAAACATCTAACGGACTATGGTAATGAGAATTTGGGGTAAATATATGCTTCATTCTCATGAAAATAAAAAAAAAAGTCATTTTAAGAATACATTTTGCGGTTAAATTAAACCTGGACATGTTTTTGTGATTCATCCATATAGTCATGAAAAATAAAAATAGAAGTGAAAAGCCAAGCGATCCGAGAGCGTCTGTGGCGGAGGAAAACACTGAGTGCTAGTATTTATTTGCACAGTATTTCTCGTTTTGTGGAGATTATTCGACCCCCTGAACAAAGTGTGAATATTTTTTGGGCAACATTTGATATGATTTTCTACATTTAGCATCAACCTTAAAGCTCATGAGGAAAAATAGATTTTCTCTGTTTCACCCTTGCATTTTTTGGGCGTCTATCCAGACGGCACACGGCCTGATAACATGATGAAATCTCTCTCTCTCTCTCTTTCTCTCACTTTTTAAAAACAATATTTTTATCTCTCCTCACATTCAGTTGTCTTCTCTCGGTCTGCCACACATATTCAGTGACTTTCAGTTCACGGCAACTTTTTTTTAAAACTTATTTAAAGTTAAATGATTTGTTTTTGTAAGTGATAATAAAGGAGAAGAACAAACGAACGAATGAATGAATGTATCACTGCTGATGATGAAACGTGTCATAAAAGCTGTCATTGGTCTCTCCACAGATCACAAACACAAACTAACTAAGAGTTTCTGTTGTTTATTCGGGTTTCTTTTGAACAGCTCCACTGTCCTGCATGTGCTCGAGTGCGGGATGAAGGGATGAAGGGATTGGGTTTAGGAATGGAGGTATACATTGGATTGAAAGAAATCTTTTAGTTTTTATGACTATTTTACACCCTCTCTGGGATCCTTAAGCAGGATTTATCTGTCATTCGATCCATTGTTCTCTCTATAAATTTATCTTTCTATCCATCCATCTATTTGTCTATCTGACGTTCTTTCTATTGTTCTATCGCTCTGTCATTCATTCTTTCTATCTATCCGTCTGTCATTTTATCTATATCTATCTATCTCTATTCCATCTGTCGTTCTATCTGTCTATCTATCTGTCATTCCATCTGTCGATCTATCTATCTGTTGTTCCATCTATCTATATCTATCTATCTTTCTATCAATCTGTCGTTCTATCTTATCTATCTTTCTATCTATCTGTCGTTCTATCAATCTGTAGTTCTATCTATCTATCCATCTATCCATCTATCCATCTATCTATCTATCTATCTATCTATCTATCTATCTATCTATCTATCTATCTATCTATCTATCGATCTATCTATCTGTTGTTCCATCTATCTATATCTATCTATCTTTCTATCAATCTGTCGTTCCATCTGTCGTTCTATCTTATCTATCTTTCTATCTATCTGTCGTTCTATCAATCTGTAGTTCTATCTATCTATCTATCCATCTATCTATCCATCTATCCATCTATCTGTCGTTCCATCTGTCGTTCTATCTTATCTATCTTTCTATTTATCTGTCGTTCTATCAGTCTGTAGTTCTATCTATCTATCTATCTATCTTTCTATCAATCTGTCGTTCCATCTGTCGTTCTATCTTATCTATCTTTCTATCAATCTGTCGTTCCATCTGTCGTTCTATCTTATCTATCTTTCTATCTATCTGTCGTTCTATCAATCTGTAGTTCTATCTATCTATCTATCTATCTATCTATCTATCTATCTATCCATCTATCCATCTATCTGTCGTTCCATCTGTCGTTCTATCTTATCTATCTTTCTATTTATCTGTCGTTCTATCAGTCTGTAGTTCTATCTATCTATCTATCCATCCCTGCCATTCCATCTGTCTGTCTGTCTATCTATCTATCTATCTATCTATCTATCTATCTATCTATCTATCTATCTGTCTGTCTGTCTGTCTGTCTGTCTGTCTGTCTGTCTGTCTGTCTGTCTATCTATCTATCTACCTATAGTTCTATCTATCTATCTATCTATCTATCTATCTATCTATCTATCTATCTACCTATAGTTCTATCTATCTATCTATCTATCTATCTATCTATCTATCTATCTATCTATCTATCTATCTATCTATCTATCTATCTATCTATCTATCTATCTATCTATCTATCTGTCGTTCTATCTGTCGTTCTATCAATCTGTCATTCTATCAATCTGTATCTATCTATATCTGTCATTCTATCTATCCGTCTATCTGTCCATCTACGTAACTAATGTTTTAAACTCAAAGGTGTCAGGTTTGTTTTTGCTGCTGCATCCCTCAAGCACAACCAAGAGCTGAATCTTCAGAATCATAAATTGCATTTCAACATTTTCGTTTCAGCACAGGATTTGACGGACTATCACTTATCTTGCTGCACTTTATTTTAAACTCTTTTATGCTTCATGAACAGCTTTAATCACAGATTAAACAAACTCAATATATTCCTGCAAAAAAAAAAAAAAAACTTCCTGATTGTGCATTATAGTCAAATGTTGTCCAAGTTTAAAGTATACACAAAAGAAATTAAGTATTATTCATAAACTATTATAGTATTTATTAATGTTTTCAATTAGCTTTTATTTTATTTTCATTTTAGTTTTTTTAATGTGCTTTTATTTTTCTCAGCTTAAATATTTCCATTAGAATTGAATTTCTTTCTTTCAGTTTTAATAATTTTAGTACTTTAGTACTGAGCGAGTTGCCAAGGCATCATTTCTAGTTTTAAGTTTCAAGATTATTTGTCCATTTTATAATATATAAATATGTATAAAAAAATGTTAGTTAACAGTAACAACACTGATCTTCAGTTCTTTCCTGACTTTCAAATCTTCTTCCACAGTCTGGAGTGTGATACAGATTTCCCAGTCATGGAAAACCCAGAAATATCCCAGTGAATGTGTTTTTCTTGTTATGCTCAGCTAATCTTGACTTGCAATGCCTATAAAAATGATTTGGGAAAAAAATAACTGGAGATCATTGTTGATCTCCTGAGTTTGGGAAGCTTCCAGGATCAATCCACAGATCTTCTCCTTTCTTGGAACTTTGCCTTTTATGCAAATGAAGCCCAAAGCATCATCCTTAAATGTGTCATACCAGGAAGTGAGTGCCGGCATTCTGTTCTGCAGAGAGCGAGAGTGAGCGAGAGAGATAAGAGAGGTTCATGCGGAGCTGCTCAGGTTAACCAGCAGAGTGTGTGTTCGGGAGCATGGCGACCTCACTGACCTCCAGAGGTCAAACGCTCCATCACTGAAGAGTCCCACCTCTCTCTCTCTCCGCTGCGCTGAGACAACCTTTCAATGTCATTGCTCCAGGCTCTGTTCTCAAGGTACGCTTCAGTCTCTGCATTGGCTGGCTTCAGTTCCACGTCAGCGTCAGGGATAACAAGGTAAGATCTGCTAGTCTGCAGGACTTCTGTGAGCCTCATGTCTACTAGCTCCGCATCAGTGATGTTCAAGGAGGAAGATGACTTGCTTTCTGATCGTGGAAGTGCTCTTCTCACAGATCAGCTTTCTCTTGTGATGTAAATGTTAGGAATATGTCTACTATGAAAGCAGATCTGGGATTTTTGCCCCCTCATTTAACCCAGAAATTACTCTTTTTAAGTCAAAAGTCAGCATTTCTAGATCATTAAACCAACAAATTTTCTTTTGCTTCTGTTATTGTGTTATTAAAACATTATATGCAAACCTTGTTATTAAGTAATATGCATATAAGATATATTCATAATCATCATTGTAGGAAGCGCATGATGCTATGTATTCGTTTGTCACATCTAAAATATGTGAAATTTATTTGATTATATATATTTTTTAGTTTAGTGCTGATTTAACCATAAATCTAGATATAACACTGAATTCTCTTATTGCTCTCAAGCATATAATATAACATTCTCAAATTATTATGCTGATAATATAATTTGTTACAAAAATGTGGAGTCAGTCTTTTGTTTTAAATCCCCATCATCAGATTATTTTTAACACTTTGATGGCCATCATTGCAGCTAGCATCTACAGTATATGTTTGATATAATTTTGAACATTATTGCTGCATTATTAGTTGAGTATCTCAGCTCGAGGTTTTTTGTCTCTCTGTGGGATCTCTCTGTATATATCTCTCCATCTCTAATTCTGAAGAGATTCAACAGGTGTTTAAAGCTGAGTGACCCCAGTGGTTGTCTAAAACTCTTCAATGATCCGCTGTAGTTCAGTGTGCGTGCCGGTAGGTGGCGCCACACATCAGTCTGACTCTGATCGCACTGTTGCCTGTCATTGAGCGCATCCTCTACCGATGTGACATCATAACGCCATGATGACGACATCTGCATTTTTAGACTGCAAAAGTGCCAGACTGTTTATGCGACAATAGTAGCTTTAAATATTCCAGCCATCTGTTTATGCACGTGACCTTAGTCATTTATAGATTTCTGGATAAGCACAATAGATTTATGATTGATCACTTCATCAAGTCAGCAGGACTGTGTGAAGACAACTAATTAATATAAACGAAACGTGCTCGTATGCGTGAATAAAGAATGAGACTCACACATTTATCATGCGATTATGTGCATGTTAAAACATCAGCAATCCATTAATAATTTTTTTCCGAATATTTTCTTTGTTGTTAGGATCTTATATACTGCTAATTTTAGTAATGCATTGTTTTCATGTGTTTTCATCGTTTTTAAGTTCTATATTTAAATTAAAACATTTAAAGTGTGACTATATGCAAATCTTGTTATCAAATAATGCGCAGTTGCCATAATGACATCATCATTTTAGGAAGTGCGTGAAGCCATGTATTTGTTTGTCACGTGTTTTACATTTATATGTTATTATATGTCATGACCTTGAGCGCAATGCCTGAATTAGCTGAATAACTTTCAATAAGAAATGATATTATTTGACAATATATAGCTTGAAATTACGCAATGCAACATTGTTTAGCCTATCTGTTAGAGTGTTTAAAATCCAACTTATTGAAATGGAAAATGCACTCAGACTCAGAGAGTGACCCAACAAACAGTTAATAAACTAAAAGCTGTTTCATTTTGTTGGCAAAGAAATCACGTAGGTCTCACTCTATCTCTCTCTCTCTCTTTCTCTATCTCTCTCTCTCTCACCCATCATCCCTGCTGATTGGTTTCCCGCAAAGATAATTACAGGCCAAATCTGATCCTGTGAATGACATGGACCGGAATGAGCTCTCGCCCGGTTCGGATGTTGCCATGACGAAGAAAGCGGCCCATAAGAGCGCGCCGGCGTATCACTGCGCCGGGAAAAGCACCGCTAAGAGTTGCCTGGAGTCCAACTCGGATGCCGCCTCCGGCTCGAACCCGAAACCCAATCACGTCGCCACGGAGGAGACGGAAGATGGGGAGGAGGAATCCAAGTTTCAGCATCCGCGACTGAGGAGAGCAGGTGGAGGAGGGAGCGCACAGCAGATTAAAGGAGGAGGAGGAGGAGGAGGAGGAGGAGGAAGAGGAGGAGGCGCGTCCAGGAGCTCCACTTCCACTGATGCGCGCCCGGGTGATGCTGCTGCTTCTTCTGCGGGTCGCCACGACACCGTTAAGGGCGGAGGAGGAGGAGGCAAAGCGTCTACCGTAGTGGCCACCGTGACGGTAGAGCCTTGTAATGCAGCCGAAGGCGACGGCAATCCCTCAGCACCGCTTTCCAGCATGAAATGCAACAAGAACGGGGAGTGCAGGCGGGACTCCGGCACCGGGAGCCTCCGGTCCATCATGTCCAAGACGGACGGGTTTAAGCGGACGGCGTGCAATTCAACGACCAGCGTTGACGGAACCAGCACGCAGGGGCAGGACGCCTCGAACAACCCCGGCTTCCCGGAGAAGAAGGATTCCAAAGTGTCCTTTTCCAACACTCCCAGCAGGAAAGCCTCGTCTTCGATCCACGGCGCGCAGCAGCCCCGGAACTCGGTAACGTTCCTCAAATCCGAGGATGGAGGTCAGGAGGACACCGAGACCCGGGACAGCCGGGATAGCCAGACGAGCTTCATGCAGAGGCAGTTCAGTAGCATGTTGCAGCCCGGGGTCAATAAATTCTCCCTGCGCATGTACGGCAGCCAGAAGGCGGTGGAGAAGGAGCAGGAGCGCGTGAAATCGGCGGGAAACTGGATCATTCACCCGTACAGCGACTTCAGGTGAGAGAAACTTTGGACATGTTGTTGACCAACAGCGACTGAGCATGGGATCCAAAAAGTGTAGACTGCTTTTTCTTTCGCTTGCATTTGAGGATTTTGGAAAATTGTTATATCTTATGCATAATAACAACAGATATTGGTCATGCTTAATAATAAGGTCTCGCTCACTCGTTAATGCATACTAACAATGCACAATACATTTTTACAGAACTGATTAACCTTTGATAATGTTAGTTCATAAAAAAAGAAATCATGTTCGTTTTAGTTCACGGTACCTTAAACTGATTATTGTTTATTGTTAGTTCATAACACATGAAACCTTATTGTTAGATCATCAGGTTTTGATCATCAGGTTTTGTTTGTGTCAGCTTCAGTGCTGCTGTCATTAAAGCAACAGATGCATTCTCAGATTAATATTAATGAATACATTTTATAGTAGTGGTCTCAGACTTTTGAACCTTAAACCTTTCCCGAGTCTTAAACCAAACCCCTCACACAAACGAAGCATGATTTGACTGATTTATAACCCTTTCAAATACTTTATTTGTCCTCACTAGTCAGTTTTTAACATATTTTCCTATGTTTGTGAAGACCCTTGCACAATCTGGCCCTCAAAAGCAGTCAAACCTGAACACACGAGTATTATATTATTCTCTCATGAAATTGAGGTATGTTATTCTTATAGTTATAAAAACAAAAACAAAAAAAGCAATAGCATTGTGATTTTAGACTAAGCATTTGTCGTCCAGTAGTTTTCATGCTGAGTTAGATTTATTTTATAACCGACTAGATCAAATTTGGTTGACGAGAAAACTATAACAATGTGACACCAAATACACTGAAGCACATAAGCAGTTTTGTCTAGACGATATGCTGCATTAGACTTTAACATATTTACATTCATTCTGAGATAATCTGATTGCCTCATGGTCACATAATGCACATATATGTCAAGTGTTACTGATAGGTTTTAAAATATTGAAGCAATATTGCCAAACTTTCAGTCTAGTGTTATTCTGCAGAGAGTTGTCATGTTGGCATGTATCAGCGAGGAATGTTATTTCAGCACCTCTCTAAGTGGACAGCGCCACAGCCAGTCTATGATTTGCATCTAATGAAACAATGTTTGCATTGCTCAGGGTTCATGTACATTTCACATTTTAGTCTGTCATTTATGCAACATGCATAAGTATTATAACTTTAAATGATTATGTGGGATGTAAATCATCGAAGGCCTCAGAACCTGAGCTGGAGATGAGCTGTTGCAATGCATTATGTGCTTTAATTGAGACTTTGTTTGGGTCATAATGTCTTTAGATCACTGCTGTTAATGATGAAAATGTGCGTGCATGCAATCTTTGCATGAGGTTGCATGCAAAAACATCCACACATGATCCTCATCATTTTGCATCATCTGCGTAGAAAAACCTGAAACTGATGCATATCTTTTTCAGCACTCCCACTCCTTTCAAATGTCATCTTGACATATCAAAGACCCTCGACAGTTCTTAGAGACGATCAGCTGTGCAAACCTCGCATAAAGAGACGGCCATTGTTGCATCAGTCTCCAGTTATGAGTCAGCATGCACCTTAGCGCTCTGCTGTGACCTTGAGTTGCACACGTGTGCAGCACCACGTGGAAACCGATCATATCCGCTCCATGCTTTATTTCAGACCTTCAGGAATTGACTCACACCCGTCACAGCCGTTTGAGACTCAAATATCAAGGGTCTTGTGACGTTTTCGGCACTCTAGCCCTCTTTACAAGGTCAATATAAAGCTTTCTCGTGTTATAATGCATTGCTTCATTGTTATTGATTTATAGTGTGCAAAACAAAACCTGTTTAATGTAGGTGACATGCATGCTAAAGCATTATAATCCTCACAACACAGGAATAATCATATTCATGATTTAATGAATGTATAATATTCACATTAGAAATGTTTAATGTCATTAGACTTATTGGATTGGAAGCTATCAGAATATTTCTCTATGCATTTAAATGACAATCAGAATAAACAGGAAATTACCCGACTCATTAATTCTCATGCATGTTCTTAAACCGAAACACACATGAACTGCAAAATGTAGGTCATGAGAATCTCACAAATGCAGGCCGTGATGTTTCTTTAAATGTTTAAAGTCCTCCTCGCTCCAAATATTTTTTTTCAGTCGCTTGACTTTCAAGCTTTCAGTAATGCATTGGAATTTGTTAACATTGACTGCGTTAGTTAATGTGAACTAAGAATTAAAATACTTCTAAGGCATTTATTTATCTTAGTTAATGTTAATTTCATCATTTACTAATACGTTATTAAAATCTAAAGTTGCATGTTAATATAATAATCATGGACTTGAACTGACAATGAATAGTTGTACTTTTATTAACTAATTTTAACAAACATATTAATACCTACTATAACCCAGGCTACACTTTATTTTGATCGTCCCAAGTTTGATAGTAACTTTGCAAATACAGTACATGTCAACTAGCAAGTATTAGTAGACAGTTAGGTTTGGATTAGGTGTTCAGGTTAGTAGAATAAGTTGGCATATAGTTGCAAAGTTACTTATAGTCAGTAGAATGTCTGTTGAGGAGCATTAAAATAAAGTGCTGCTAGTTGACATGTAGCTGCAAAGTTATGTATAGCTAGTAGAATGTCTAAAGCGTTACAAAATAAAGTGTTACCCAAATGCATTGCTCATATTAATATTAGTTAATGCATAACTCATTACCAAAAATTCAACTGTGTACATGCATATGCCAGCTGTCTTTTTGAGTTTTCTTAGTGTCTCGTCATTGCAAATAGTTTATGCATTTACATGATGCTTGCAAAATGGGATTATGAGTGAATCCGGATTAATATTGTAATAGTTTTGTGCAGGAAAACACAGTCTAATTATACAAGAACATCAACGCAGTGTTTACACATGTTCAGTTGTGAAATCGCAGGGTGAACTGGTGCTAGATAAAGTCTCTCCGGTCTCTCTTGCAGGTTCTACTGGGACTTCACCATGCTTCTCTTCATGGTGGGCAACCTGATCATTATTCCTGTGGGCATCACCTTCTTCAAAGAAGAGACCACCACCCCGTGGATCATCTTCAACGTGATCTCCGACACCTTCTTCCTCATGGACCTGGTGCTCAACTTCCGCACGGGCATCATTATCGAGGACAATTCCGACATCATCCTGGACCCCAAGACCATCAAGAAGAAGTACCTGAAGACCTGGTTTGTGGTGGACTTTGTCTCTTCCATCCCGGTGGATTATATCTTCCTGATCGTGGAGAAGGGCATAGACTCAGAGGTGTACAAGACGGCACGAGCCCTGAGGATTGTGCGTTTCACTAAGATCCTGAGCTTGCTGAGACTGCTGCGTCTCTCTCGGCTGATCCGCTACATTCACCAGTGGGAAGAGGTACGTCAACAATCTCACAAACATACTCCAAATCCCATCAAATGCGTATACACAGAGCTCCATATCAGCCACTGTGATTTTGCCAAGTAAGACATACATATTTTGTTAATCCTGGAACAACATTCCTGTCCAAAAGTTTTGTCCTAACCCTACTTTATCCCTAAATCAGAGGGAAATGATATGTGAATAACACTGATGTAGACGCACATAACCCTGGCTGAAAGACTAAACTTGACATAAACTTGTCTCTCAAATCTGATTGGTTGATTGAAATGTTGTTCCAGGATCAGCAAAGATATTTATCCAGGAACATGTTGCACTTGTTGAAATCAGTTTCACCATTTATATCATACCTGTTCATTATGAAAGCCCATTTCCTCTACGCAAGAAAAAAAAACATGCTTTGGTGATGTATTATTATGATATATAATACTTATGACATAAAAGGTTGAAATTGAGATTTTAAAAAGTGCAAATTATGATAGAAAGTAGAAATGATGACATAAAAAGTAATAATTATGACAGTAAAAATAATGGCATGAATAGCTGAAATATTGACTTGTCTTAGTTATGTTTTTTTGTCAGTTATGACATTGTTTCTTTTTTATTTCACAATTTTGACTTAATGGCTTAATCAATGGCATAATTATGATTTTTTCTTATAACTTTTGTCTTTTTATCTTATAATTAAGACTTAGCATGTCATAATTGCATATCATTTTCGTCTCATGGTTATGCATTTCTCATATACTTTTTTTTTTGTAATATTGACTTTTAATGCCATAATTATGATTTACCAAAGCATGAACAACAGGAGTGGGGGGGATTTTCTTATGTGGAGGGAATGAGCTTTCATAGTTAAATATACAATCTTAAAATGTTTTTAAATTAATGTACACCACATTCACACTGGTGTGTAACTGAGCTGCACACAGGCATTAACTGAATGAAATATGAATCTGAATGAAATATGAACGTGAGTATCAGGGAAAGTGGAGGGTTATTCTCCAGGTTGACACAAATGGACTGCGGATGTCTTAATAGAAATAGAGGACATGAAAGGTGCGGAGATGTGCCAATCTCAGCTGGCACGAACCACGAGTCCACCGAGCCAAAACACTCAGATCTGGCTCTTTTATACATCAGGAGGTTTAATAGACTTTTCAGGACAAGGGGACCTGTTATAATCATAAATGTGTGTCAGCAGTGTATGTACACAACCATCCTATAGTGGTACAAATCCACCCACTGCTTGTTTTATATCGCCCTTAAATAACAAACAGTCTCAAATCATTTGCATTTTCTGTGCTCTGTGACATCACAATGCAACAGGCCCCGCCCACACCATATTAGCTTAGCTCCTCCCCTGAGTGAGCCGTACGCAGTCCGCCATGTGTATCTCCTCTCTAGAGCAGCTAGTGGAAACACAAGAATGTCTCATCTACGTGATAGGCAATCAAAATGTTTTGGCTGTATTAATGAACACAGGAATGCGTTTTTTAAATCCACTGCGCTACTTTTCTATGTAAATGCGCTGGACGGTCACAGATGTGTTTGACCGTTGAGCTTGCGTCTCGCATCTTACAGCGCTCTAAAAACTTTGCTCTCAAGTTAAAAGAAGTTGAACTTTTAAAAAATGTGTCTCTAGTCTACACCTTGCATTTTCCTCTGCCCACATCTCTCATTTTTAGATGCAAAGACACATTGTGGGCCCTATTTTAACGATCTAAGCGCATGGTCTAAAGCAAGTTCACTTAAGGCGAGTCCGAATCCACTTTTGCTAGTTTAATGACAGGAAAAATGGTCGGCGCTCCCGGCGCATGGTCTAAAAGTGTTGTCCCTATTCTCTTAATGAGTAATGGGTGTGTTTTGGGATTTAAGTGCGTTAAACCAATCAGAGTCTCATCTCCCATTCCCTTTAAATGCCAGTTGCGCTCGTGCCATGGCGGATTCGCTATTTATATATTTATATTTGATAGTGGAAAGACCGAACGCGTCTCCAGAGCGCAAGCGGATCTGCTCATGCGCAAGCTGAACATCTACGGGACAAGCCGGATTCCACTATATCTTTTTGTACACAATAATAATCTTTTACATTGAAATCCTTTTATTTTAAATATTTGGCATGTTTGTGTGCTGCTGTGCGTCCCTGTGTGTTTAATAAGCAGAGTGTATGCGCGTTGTGGACCCGCCTATAGGCGCACATTACTAACGCGCTCTTTAAATAACAAAATATATATTGCGCCATTGACTTTAGAGCAGGGTTCAGTTGGCCAATGGCTCAGTCTATTTCTGTTGCCTCAAAATAGCAACGCGCCAACAATGCGCCAGAACACACCTCGTTTTCAGACCAGCACGCCCATGGACCCGCAAATGCATTTGCTATTTAAACAACGTGGCTCAGGATGTGAAAATGATAACTGCGTCAGACTGAAACTAGCAAAACACACTTGCATCACGCTTGGCGCTGCATTGCGCTGGGTGTAAGATAGGGCCCTCTGTGTGAATGGCTGTGAAGCTAAGACAAAAAACACAAGGTCCATAGTGCATGTTTACATAGAGAATAATGGAGACAAAAAAAAGAGTTCTGTGGAAACGGAGCCATACCGGATCTTCTCTTAGGTTGTTGCTGGAGCGTCAGAGGCACGAGCTGTAAAGGCACAGCCCTCTTCTGGAAAGGGGTGCGGGGAGCAGCAGCTCATTTGCATTTAAAGAAACACACACCAAAACAGAGTGTTTTTGCTTCCACCCAAAAAGAGGCATTTTGAGTATGGAGTTAGACATGATCTGTGGGGTATTTTGAGCTGAAACTCCACAGACACATGGGGACCCCGGAGACTTATATTACATGTTGTAAAAAGGGGTTTCATAGGTCCCCTTTCAGTTTTGTTTAAGTGACCAGATCTTTTCTTTTAAGTCTGTCTAACGGATGACATTACATACACTTCCTTTCTGATTTTCCTGTGCTATGGGCGCAGACCCCTACGGAGAGCAGATGGGGACTTTAACACTGATAAATTGATCTCAAACGTGTTGACTGTTGTCTTGTCAAGGTCCAGACAGGCTCAAGTGGAGATCTGATGGCGAAGTCACACTTTTGTCTGTAATTAAAGCTCAGTGTCAAAACCTCTGTCAGTCGATGAGGCTCTGAAACACTGTGGATGGATGCGGCTCGTACACTGTATGGAAATATGCCCATGTATGTCATTTCTGCATGATTTTGCTGACAATATAATTAAGCAACATTGTGATTATATTAATGCAGTATTGGAGATCAGCTATATGCTAATGTACTTCTAAACGTTGACAAAATAGCTGATATACAATTACAATTTACAGGTTTTTTTCTGAGAAAGTGATCAAAATGATTGAGTCATTTCGCTCTCATTAAGTTTTGATGTTTTTGAGAACAGTATTCACTTCAGGAGTCTAGCAAAAAGGACTTGAGTTTATGGGTTTGATTTATTTTCAAGGTTTTGGTTTAGTAAATTTATTCAATATTTCTCAATATTTAAGATTCAATTATTTGTTTGTCATTATTCACAAAATCTCTCTGAGTGACATTTTTTGTTTTAAATACTTTTGGTAAGAAATATACACTACCGTTCAAAAGTTTGGGGTCAGTACGATTTATTTATTTTTTTTAAATAAATTAATATTTTAATTCAGTAAGGATGCATTAAATAGTGACAGTAAAGACATTCATAATTTTATAAAAGATTTATATTTTAAATAAAAGCTGTTCTTTTGAACGTTTCTATTGATCAAAGAATCATGAAAAAAAAGTATAACAGTTCCCACAAAAATATTAATCAGCAAAAAAAAAAACTGTTTTTAACATTAATAATAATAATCAGAAATGTTTCTTGAGCAGCTAATCAGCATATTAGAATGATTTCTGAAGGATCATGTGAATAGAAAACAGTTATTTTAAATTGTAATAATATTTCACAATATAATTGTTTTTACTGTATTTTAATCTTGAGTAGAAGAGACTTCTTTCAAAAACATTGAAAAATCTTTGACATAAAACAT
Source organism: Squalius cephalus (assembly GCF_949319135.1). Lineage (NCBI taxonomy): Eukaryota > Metazoa > Chordata > Actinopteri > Cypriniformes > Leuciscidae > Squalius > Squalius cephalus. Next base: position 43,997,039 of record NC_137128.1, on the reverse strand, counting down.
AAGAAAATGCATTGTTATTGTGGGATTTATAGTTTAATTTGTTTAGCTATGTCACCCAGCCATAACGGAAGCTGTCATTCTCTCAATGACAGAAAATAAATAAATCTGTTTCAAGTCAAATAGTTGGCCGTAATTAACACTGACTGCTCGGTGCCACTTTAAATCCCTTAATAATTTACATTATTGACACTTATAATGCTTTTAGTGTGATAATCAGCTTCCCATTCAAAGGAAACAGGAAGACATTAAGAGTCTTTTGCTTTGGGACACTTTCGATTATCAATGTGAGTTGAAACGTTCCCCGTGGTAAAGCACCTTATTTGACTTGGAAAATAGTTTGTTCATTAAACACACGTGAGACTCCTGTTGTTCATCAATAACTCTTGATCCCTCCGGATCTGAGAGAATAACCTCTTAGTTAATAAAGCACTTCAGTGCGATAGCTGTCTTTTATCAGGTAAGATGCGGTGGATCAGGTGGATCAAATTTGCATAATTATGAGCTTGTGATTGGTAATTTGTCTGCAGTATACAATTAGACCAATGCTGTACAGATACATGCCTTGTTAACTTTCTGTTCAGCTCCTGTAGAAAAAACAACCTTCGCATTCACGACACGCACTGAGAACTCAATCTACATAAACATAAAGCGCTCCGTTCATTCCTGTAAATGACCTCGTCGAGTTATCGAGATCGTTTAGCTTTGTCTGAATGTACAAATGATTCATTTTCCCTAAAACAACTCTCATTACAGTAACCTTGAGCTTCATTGTAGGCTTCTCGGGTCAATGTTTTGGTACATAAATGGTTTTCTAAAGAAATAGACAAAATATTATTATTTATATAATAATAGACAATATTATTTGCAGAAATGAAAGCTTCTGCTGTTGCATGAAGTGAGTTTGCAATTGCCATTTTATTGATTTCTTTTCTCAGTATAGTTGTTTTCCATCTCAGGTGCTTGCGAACGACTCTTACTACGTGTTGATTAGACGTCTGATTCATCGTCACGCTGCCGGCCTCCGCTGTAATTGTATTATCCTTATGATTATGCGTTCTGAGCGCTGTTTTCATTCACTTGGAAGAGCCAGTTAATACATTGTGATTTTCGAGTCAGATAAGTTCAAGCATGGATGGCTGTTGCATCCATAAGCATTTAGAATAGATTTCTTGTTATGCCAAACCAAGCAGAGACGCTCTGTGCAGGTGAACAAGGCAAACAAAGACACTTAACATTACAGTAGACGAATGATAAAATGAAAGAAAAGCAGCTTGATCTGTTTAGGAGCCGCACACTTAGACAGGGAGTTTGTTCGGGTTTATATGCCATTTAGGATGTGAAATTGATGATACCACACAATAATAGACGTGTGTTAACACGCAATTCTATAATGGCCATAGCAGTCATTCTGACCGCTCATACCTTATTTGCATATAATTTCAATAAGCTATATCAAATCTAAGAATAAATGGATCTGTAATGTTAGGATAGGTAATAATAAACATCAGAACACTACATTTTAATTCTAATGTACGTGAAAATGTATTAGTTAATCGACAACCACAGAACAGCTATAATTACAGATACAAATTCGAAAGTGATCAATTTTCTATTATTTTCTTTGTAAAATGAAAACAAATGTATTCATCCTTGGATATTAGAATACAATAACTTACAAAAACATCGGCATTATGCATTTCAATGCATAGGTAAAACCTTTATGGGCTCATATGAAACGCAAACTGGCCTAAACAGTCATTCTGACCGTCACGGGAAAAAAATATGAAAATATAATAAACTGCGAGAAAACAAACTGATTTAGTAACCAATATTTGTTTTAGTGAGCAAAAATATCATGCTGTAGAATTACAATGAAAATTGTATGCATACGGTCAGTATGACTGTTATGGCCATTCAAGGTAGAAATACTCAAAACTCTTTTGTGTCTTGTAATTTTAATAAAATAACAATGATAGAATAAAATATAGACAGGAAAAGTCAGGGTCTTATAGTTACATGGGTTTTATTTCAACAAGGTTATTACATTGCAAAATTTTAAAACAGTCAAAATGAGTTGCCTTGGTAGTTCTAGTGTTAAATTTTTTTTCCTGGTTTCACAGACGAGACTTAAGCGTATTCCCAGACTAAAACGCATGTTTGAGCTGTTTTAACTGAACGCAACCTTAGAAAAGAGAAAACATTACTCGTGTGCATCTCGAGACAAAGCAATGGCATGACATATTTTCTTCAGTGCAAGTGTTTTGTCTCGAGATGCACACCAGTAATGTTTTCTCTAAGGCACGTTTTGTCCTGTCTGTCTGTGAAACCAGGCCTTAGTCTGTGAAATTTTATTAAAATATTATATAAAAAAACAAAACAACCTATTTTCTGTTTTAATATCCTTTAAAGTGTAATTTATTCCTGTGATCAAAGCTGAATTTTCAGCATCATTACTCCAGTCTTCAGAGTCACATGATCCTTCAGAAATCACTCTAATATGATGATTTGCTCAATGTGTCTTATTATCAAACAGTTCTGCTGCTTCATATTTTTGTGGCAACCATAATCATTTTGTTCAGGATTCTTTGATGAATAGAAAGTTGAAAAGAACAGCATTTATTTGAAATGGAACTCTTTTTTAACATTTATAAATGTGTTTTCTCTCACTTTTGATCAATTGAATGCATTCTTGATGAGTAAAAGTATTCATTTCTAAAAGTCCCCCTGTGGTGCAAATCAAGTTTTTATTCTTGTTTATATGTCTAAGCTTTAATATGCAAATTCATCAATCAACATCATTGCTGAGTATTTTCTCCTTTGAACGGCAGTGTCCCAAAGAAAGTCTGAGCACAAGAAAAATTGGGTAAATATAGCGATATAGCAGGTGAATTATGTATATGATGCATATTACTATGTTATGATGCTTTTCTCCACTGACTTTCTATGATGCTTAAAGCATTTCTAAGGATGCCGAACGGGAACATGGTTTGTGTAACATTAGCAACATATTATTAGCTGTTTAATAACGTAGATCATATCATTTACCAGTATGTGTTCAACATCGCAGAGAGCGATACATAAAACGCATTAGTATTCTGATACATTGACCTGTAGAAGAGCCTGTATAATTCACTCTTCCTCTTCCTCTGAATCGGTTTCTGGTTTAAACATATATTGGCTTTTCTTGGCTTTTCTGATACATTGACCTGTAGACGAGCCTGTATAATTCACTCTTCCTCTTCTTCTGAATCAGTTTCTGGTTTAAACATATATTGGCTGAATTAAACCAGTATTTCCACTGGCCGTTGTGCAACGTTTACTACAGTAAAGTTTGACCGAGTGGATCAGGTAATCCGAGCTGGTTTGAGTGAGTGGAGGCGGAGACTAATTTGCATATTCATCATGTGACCCTAGATCACAAAACCAGTCACATGTCGCACGGGTATATTTGTGCCAATAGCCAACAATACATTGTATTGGTCAAATTTATCGATATTTCTTTTATGCCAAAAATCATTAGGATATTAAGTAAAGATCATGTTCCATGAAGATATTTTGTACATTTTCTACCGTAAATATATATAAAAAATATTTTTGTGAGTGAATGCAGCACAATCGCGAACATAAATGGACTCGATTTTCTCAATGTTTTGATTTTTTTGCACCCTCAGATTCCAGATTTACAATAGTTGTATCTCGGCCAAATATTGTTATATCCTAACAAACCATACATCAATGGAAAGTTTATGTATTCGACGTTCAGATGATGTATAAATCTCAATTTTAGAAAATTAACCCATGTGACTGGTTTTGTGGTCCAGGGTCACATAATGAAGCAAGGGTGTAGAGTTACATTCAAGCTATTTTAAGGCATGAAAAAAAACATATTTTATTGAAAAAAAACATAAGTAAGATTAAAAAAAAAAAGAAATTAATACTTCAATTCAGGAAGGATGCATTCAATTAATCAAAAGTGACAGTAAAGACATTCATAATTTTATATAAGATTTATATTTCAAATAAAAACTTTTCTATTCTAAAAAACATTTAAATATGTAATTTTGGTATATTATTTAAATTATTGACAGGAGGACTAAAAAAAAAAACTGACCCCAACCTTTTGAATGGTGGTGTAACAAAGCAAAACATGGCTGTTGATGTCTAGTTTAGTTGATGCATTGGGAGAATGCAGATTGCCAGGACTGAGAACTGTATCCTGATCTTCCGGAAGTAAAGCTCCTCTGTGTTCCAGCAAATCCCAGCTGTCCTCATAGAAACCAGATACGCCATCCAAATGGGAGCGAATCTCTTAGTTAGCGTTGGCACTAGAAAACAACTCCGGAAATTGGGTTATAGAGAGTGAATGAACAAATCACACTGTCTGATTTTCCTTCATTTATGATCAAATTCTTTTTATGCAGATTCATTTCTTGTCATCATATATCTTAAAGTAACTAATGGTGTTTGGGTTGATGTGATTTATGGAGGCGTGTGTCTGACCACATGACGCTCTCAGCGTCCGTGTGTGTGTAGCAAGCGTCTCGCTGTGCAGTGTTACACTGACTGATGTCCAGTGTCTGACGGGCGTTTGATGCTCGATGTGGATCATTAATCACGTTGGGATTTCAGGGCCTGAGTCAATGTTTCTTCAGGGACTGGTCAATAGAAAAGCATTCTGAATGGATCCAGGAGCCGTGTTTGTGTTGTCTGGTGGATTCTGTGAACGTCAGTGTTCAGGAATGTTGCTTTTATGTAATGTGGTATGTTATTGTGGGAGCAATGATGTCTCACTTTGTTCATTTGAATGTTGTACCTTTTTTATTGTGTTGTCTCATCTTGCTGTGTTTGTGTCCTCAAAGTGGTTTGCATTCAATTCAAATTTGTTATGTTATGTTATGTTATGTTATGTTATGTTATGTTATGTTATGTTATGTTATGTTATGTTATGTTATGTTATGTTGTTATGTGCTGTTTTATGTTGTTATGTTCTGTTTTATGTTGTTATGTTATGGTATGTGTTGTGTTGTTATGTTGTTATGTTAAGCTATGTGTTGTTATGTTATGGTATGTGTTGTGTTGTTATGTTGTTATGTTAAGCTATGTGTTGTTATGTTATGTTATGTTATGTTATGTTATGTTATGTTATGTTATGTTATGTTATGTTATGTTATGTTATGTTATGTTATGTGTTGTGTTGTGTTGTGTTGTTATGTGTTGTTTTATGTTGTTATGTTATGTTATGTTAAGCTATGTGTTATGTTATGTTATGTTATGTTATGTTATGTTATGTTATGTTATGTTATGTGTTGTGTTGTTATGTGTTGTTTTATGTTGTTATGTTATGTTATGTTAAGCTATGTGTTATGTTATGTGTTGTGATGTGATGTGTTGTGTTGTGTTATGTTATGTTAAGGTACAGTGTGTATTATATATTGTTATGTGTTGTGTTGTGTTGTTTTATGTTGTTATGTTATGTTAAGCTATGTGTTATGTTATGTGTTGTGATGTGTTGTGTGTTATGTTAAGCTACAGTATGTATTAGGTTGTTGTGTGTTATGTGTTGTTTAATGTTATGTGTTGTGTTATGTTGTTATGTGTTGTTTTGTTGTTATGTTATGTTTGGTTAAGATATGTGTTATGTTAAGTGGCATGTTGTTATGTTGTGTTCATTTGTTATATTACAGTATGTTATGTTGTTACAGTATATTATTTTGTGTTGTTTTATGTTATGCTATGTAATGTATAAACAAAAAAATGTGTTTTATGTTATGTGTCATATTTTTTTTTATTTTTTTTTATGTGTTGTCATGTTATGTTGTGTTGTGTTATGTTATGTTATGTTTTGTTATGTTATGTTATGTGTCATGTTGTTTTGTGTTAAAGTATGCGTCATGTTATGTTATGTTATGTTATGTTATGTTATGTTATGTTATGTTATGTTATGTTATGTTATGTTATGTTATGTTATGTTATGTTGTTATGTCATGTGTCATGTTTTGTTTTATGTTATGTCATGTGTCATGTTATGTTATGTTGTTATGTTATGTTACAGTATGTAATGTTGTGTTGTGCGCACATTGCAATCTTCTCCATCAGAACTTCCTCTAGATTACAGCCGTTCTTATGTAATGTTGAACACATTTCCAAAATGGGATTATTGACAATTATAGCCAAATGGTACTTGGAGATTTCTCTTGAAGTGACTCGATGACGAAGATGAAGATGCATGCTGCTTCCTCTGTTTATTTGCTTTGAAATTCTGTAGAGAGATGAAAGATGAAAAAATCTGTAATGGAAAACAGGACGAGAGAGAGAGAGAGAGAGAGAGAGACGTGAACGAGACCTTTGGGTGCATTTGTTCACAAAGGTCTGATTAGCTGCTCACAAAGTAGCTTTCTGTTTTCACTAAGTAAACTCAGGAGGATTCGTGCGTCGCTGCTGGGCTTCAGACAAACCCTCTGGACAACCGAGAGCCAGAGAGAAAATCTACTGAACAAATACTGTAATATGGATATATATCATTTTTCACAAAGGAGAAAATATGTACAGTAAAGTTTAACCTTCAAGTTGAGGCACTTTTTTTGTAAAGCACATTTAAAACGTGCACTAAAGTTGTTTACATTAAAATATGTAACATTAAAAGATGCTATTTTTAAAAACATTTATGTATATTATATATATCACATCCATAGCAAATTAGCTCAAAAGGGAAATATGAATAATTAATCATCACTTGTTATAATTCATTATAAATATTTAGATCAGTTAATCGAATTAACTTCCTGTAGCTGAATTAATATTACAATCAATTAATCTGTTAATTAGTGAACACTCAGTATTGATAGTCTGTAAACTCTCAGAAAGGATATTTTCCGTGGCGACAGAAAAATAACTCTTTCTTAGCATGTAGCTGTGATCACTTTAATTCATAAGCAGACCAGAATCAATCAAAAGTTTTATAACTTTTATTTAACTATATATAATTATAGTTATATAAATCACAAACACATAACTAATCTAAACAAACACATGCACACAGTCATGCATACATGGGTAAAATGGAAAGTGAAAGTGACTGAAAAAGCAGAATGGGGGAATGAAGCTGTGTAAAGAGTCATTTAACCTTCAGTTTTTACTACAAAGGAAACTTAGTGTTGGCTTTTAAAGCTCACATATTGTCAAAACTGAAATTTCCTGGCTTTTTTCATGATAACAGAGGGGCGATGTAACTACCATATAAGTTTCAAAACAGTCAATCCACAGACAAATGCACACAGCCTGCATAAAGTAGAGCCGTTGTGACTTCCGTATAAATGTGATGTCAGAACTACTCAGTCACCGCCTTCAGTCATCACCCCCACCAATGGTGGGTCACTCAGTAAACAACAGGCCAATCAGAAGAGAGGCTCATGAATATTGAGTAGACAGGCCAAAATCGGCCTGTTCTTGGCAGAGCTCCTGAGAAAGGAGCTGTAAAAATATATTGAGATGGTTTTTGGTACTTATACCGCAAATATATATTCTTAAGGACATCAAAACCTAAAATAATACTTCAGAAAGGTGTAAAATATGGGACCTTTAAGTTCCACAGAGGTCACACCTTCGAGTTTTGGCTTGACCAATGAGAAAGGTGCGATTCTCAAGCGGGAAAGTTCCTTTGTTTGAAAGGCTGACTCATTTGCATGATTGGAGGAAGCTGGCAGTTTGTGTCCATTTATATCCTCCTGGGACCCAGGAATAGACTTTTGTCCTCTGTAGTGGACATTATATTTTAGTGAATTTCTCTGACACCATACATGTCATATGTCACAATGTGGGTGTCCTGTGAAGAGCACATTCAGGACTTTTCAGAGATAACAAATGTTTGGAGGTTTCACCATGAAAACAACTTCTCCTTGGTCTTTAAAAATGTCTGACATTACTTTAGTGATCAAATGTTGCACTCTTATGGAAATATGATAATATATTGTAATTATAATATAAATCGGACTGCCTTTCAAATTGTATTTCATAAACCAACATCTCAGGAAAACGTTATGAGGTTTCAAATCAAAAAATGACTTTCTGTTACAGAACAGGGCGTTGATTTCATACATGTCCACTGTAGAGGACATCAGGACTTAAATCATGTTTATCAGGCATTTCAGGAGACACAACAAGTGAATATGGAAATAAATTATACATCAATATTCCTATGAAATATTAGATATTGTTATTAAAATATTGCTGTTACACTTCTTTTTTCATTAAATGTTGCTCCAAGAACACATTAATGTGCAAATTAGATACAGTGTATGGATACATTGCATTGAATGGGAATATGAATTTATGGCCATTTTACCCACATATTGCATGAAGTAAATTGGTGTATCAATTCATTCCGTTATATCTTTCATAACATAGTTGAGAATCATCTTTATACAAATTTTAGTTAAAATAAATCCTGAAACCCCAAAATTGATTGGTGATTGAAAAAAAAAATCCCATTGTTTTTGGCTATACATATAATTTCATGTCATTTTATTTTTATCATGTCCTAGTGTCAGAGGACATAGCGTAACATATGAATAAAATATAATTTTTCAAAAATGTTTTTTTTTTTTTTTTTTACCATTTGTTTCTTATGCTCTAAACAATGTGATGACATGAAAAAAAAAAAAATTCTGGGTCTCAGGAGGATGTAACATACACACACTGCATTCTATGAGAAGGTGATTTCCACCAAAGTGTGAGTCATTAAATGATGGATATTTTGATACCAGACACCACCTAGACATTAACTAGCAGTTCTATCCTCAGGCATGCGTAACACTATACAAACAGACACTATGCAAACAGTAATAAATACACAAAATGTCCTGGGAGGAAATGCACGTTCGTTCATTAGACAGATTTGTGAATGAATTAGTGGAGAGAATTACATTTCTATGGGACTGCATGTCTGTCTGTTTGTTGTAGCCTGAACTTTTCTCCCGACGGAGTGTGTTTGAAGTGTATGAGGTGAGCAAAAGGATGGTAATTCTCAGTGAGGAAACCGGACATCACTGAGTCTGCCTGGGTGAGGGGTTGTGAAGGTGAAGTGGAACAATGGTGTGTTTGATCCGTTCAGTCGTTACACAACACACACACACACACACACACACACACACACACACACACACACACACACACACACACACACACACACACACACACACACACACACACACACACACACACGTGTACTGTGTGTATATATATATATGTGTGTGTGTAATGTGTACATACTGTACCTGTAGCCATGTATGTGGCTACATATTTGTGTATATATATATATATATATATATATATATATATATATATATATATACACACACAGAAACATAGCCAGAAACAGCCAGAATTGAAAGATAAACTCGCAATTGAAAGAATTGTGAATTTATTTCTCACAATTTTGACTTTTTTCTTAGAATTGAAAGATATAAACTCTCATTTGTGAGTTATAAAGTCCCGAATTGCTAGATACAAACTAGCAATTCTGAGAGAAAAAATTCAGAATTGTGAGAAATTAGTTTTTTTCTCAGAATTGCTAGTTTGTATCTAGCAATTCGGACTTTATAACTCACAAATGAGAGTTTATATCTTTCAATTCTAAGAAAAAAGTCGAAATTGTGAGATAAAAATTCACAATTCTGACATTTTTCTTTCAATTGCGAGTTTATCTTTCAATTCTGGCTGTTTCTAGCTATTGCAAGTTTATATCTTTAACTTCTAAGAAAAAAGGTCAAAATTGCAAGATATAAACCTGCAATTGTGAGAATTGTGAAATAAAAAGTCATTAAAATGTGTGTATATATATGTAGATAATAACATAAACAATGAATAAATGCTAATGTTAATAAATTGCAGCTTGTTGTTTCCATTTTTTCCCTGTTTCTTACTAGTAAAGTGTGTAATTTCTGTCTCTAGTGGCACCAAGTGGAATTGCAAATATATTGTTTTCAAACAGGTTTCCTGGATACTTTTTTTATTTTTTAAATATAACTTTTATAAGACAAACTTTTGCTAATGTTGTGTTGTGATTCCGCCCTCCCAGATCTTCCACATGACGTATGACCTGGCGAGCGCAGTCATGCGGATTATTAACCTGATAGCGATGATGTTGTTGCTGTGCCACTGGGACGGGTGTCTGCAGTTTCTGGTGCCAATGCTGCAAGACTTCCCATCAGACTGCTGGGTCTCCCTCAACAAGATGGTGGTACGTTATTCCTTTTTCAATTATGAAGGCACATAAATAACAAAAGACGTCTGCATGCAGGGAATGAGACTTTCTTAGCGTGTGCCACTGAACAATACAGCACCCCGCTAGCACTAATATTAAGAAAATTGGTTCACAACTCTCACAAAGCGAATATCCAAGTGGGGTAATTTAATTGAATGAAACTGAATTCTATTAAGCAGAATCTGTTTGCAGATATTACCTGATTCTCATTGACCAGCTAAATTAAGGTTCCCAGTTGGTGTCTGTTGACTTCAGATGTTGTCTGCTACATCTAATAATGTTTATCTTTTCATGATGAAATGTACCTACATGACGCACACTTGATTTCTCAGAGGTTGTTCTTCAATAGATCACTGTAAAGACATTTTTTATTTTTTATTTGATCATTAAGACATGACAAAAATATGTTTTTCCATTACTTTCCACTATCTTGGTAACCTGGAAATCCAGACCTAAATCTAAAAGATTAATGGTCTGGCGTCAACTAATGAAAATCGTCCAGCTCGAGGGGCGGCACCAAGCATGCATTTGAAAATCTCACTGCACGCAATTGGATAACACTATGTCCAATTAGGCCTGCACAATTAATCGAATTTCTAATCGCGATTACTATTATGGATGCCACGATTACGTAATCGTTCAAAGTCGCGATTACAAAAAAAAAAAAAAAAAAAAAATCCCCTCTGCGTGCATTTAGAGCATGTTATGAGAGGCGAATCACAACTACTTCAGAAAACCAAGCACAATAGGAACTACCAGGCAGTGACGTATGTGTACGCTGAAATAAAAAGTCTTTCACCTCATAAAAACGGACGTTCTTTTCCTGTCAGCCGTTATAGGCTACTGACAGTGCTCGTAGCGCACATTCTTCAATTGCACGTGCAAACGCGGCGGCGCACGCTGTGTATAAAGTGCAAAAGAAACTACGAGCATGTAACGTTGTTACGTTGTAAATTAGTAAGTAACAAAATAAAAGTAAAATACCAATAAATCACGTTACTGGTACGTCGTGTGTTAGCTGAGAAGGATTTGCATGCAGGGATGATTTTCATTCTATTCACCAGAAGCAGTTTCCATGTTTCATAACAGTTCTTGTTAATATTGTGTATTCACCATGGTAACTGTCGTTTCAATATTAACCCCAAAATGGCACTTTATTTTCACTTTGTGTTATTTTTTATATTTTTAAATGACTGTAGTGGCTCATACCAACATTGTATTAACAAAAGCTAGTTTGGGACTGCTATTTAATAGCTTTAGCATAGGCCTAATGTTTATTTCTTAGTAGTCATTAGTTAGATTAGACTCTTACCGTATCCGGTCGGCAAAACAGCAAAAACGTCCTTCTTGCAAAGGAACGATTCGAGCGCCGTCTTCTGTTCCTCTTTTAGATAAAAAGCCAAGTCTAATTCGTTCATTGTAGCGGCCAAAGCCGTTTCAAACAACTGGTGTTCATCCATAGCCATCTTGCAATGTTTACTAATGACTTCGACGTCACAGCGCTGTCGTCTTCTGTTTAGCTCGCCTCTGGCCCGCCTATATCAGATAACCCGATGTGATTGGTGCAGCTCGGATACAAGGGCATATTTAATGAGCATCATTACTCGACGCCAGAGTAACTAGCTGAGCAAATTCAACTTGTGCTCTCGCGAGAACTCTGGATTTCCAGGGTACTATCTCGGCAGATCTGAGCACATTTGAGACATTGTTGAGATCTGTTCTGAAACTCTAGAGGAGACGAGTGTGAGATTACTGGAGTGTTTCTGTAAGGAGAAACATCTGAGAAGCAGAAAACTCTCATTGCAGTAAGTACGATATTAAATAGATCTAATTTGAGATTATTATCTTCTTTGTGACAGACGGTGAGGAATTAAGTGATTTTCCCATATTTTTTTCTTGTGTGTCTTTTTGTCTCCTCTCATTGGGTTTTCCCACTCTACCTCTAGTTCATACAGTGTCGGTCTATTGAAGTGTGTGATGAAACTGTGAGTAAGAGTGTGTGTTGTTGCTCAGCTTTAAGCTGTTTTGTGTGGGTGAGATGAGACAGGGTGATGGCAGTGAGATAAAAGTGTGTGTGTGTGTGTGTGTGTGTGTGTGTGTGTGTGTGTAAATGTTCAGGTTTAGAGATGTGCCAAAGCAGCTGTGCTCTTTGTACATCTCTCAAACAGACATGAAAGAACCTGTTTATAGGGCCAGGCACACACACACACACACACACACACACACACACACACACACACACACACACACACACACACACACACACACACACACACACACACACACACACACCACTAATTAAAAAAACAAAACAAGAAAACTAAGTTTATTGATTCACTCTCATGCCCTTATGAGTCGATCATAAAGGGTTCAGCTTCTTAAAGATCATGTAAGAGACTTCTGACAGACTTTCCTCAACTGGATCATCCCAGTCTCTTCAACTAAAACTTCAACTCCCCAAAATCCCACACATGAAGGTGCAAAATGATTGACAGCAAGTTTTCTGTCAAAGAAGTAAAGAGTTATTTCTCAGGACACATGTTTCAGTTGTCTGTCAAGTATGGAAGCTTGTTTCTGCAAGGAATACAAAAAAAGGTGATTGCGACTTTTTTCCTCACAATTCTGACATTTTCTTTTCTCAGAATTGGAAGTTTATATCTTTCAATTCTAAGAAAATAAGTCAAAATTGTGAGATATAAATTTGTAATTGTGACATTTCTTCTCACAATTGTGTTTATATCTTGCAGTTCTGACTTTATAATTCACAATCGCAAGTTTATATCTTTCAATTCTAAGAAAAAAAGTCAAAATTGTGAGATATAAATTTGTAATTGTGACATTTCTTCTCGCAATTGTGTTTATATCTTGCAGTTCTGACTTTATAATTCACAATCACAAGTTTATATCTTTCAATTTTAAGAAAAAAAGTAAAAATTGTGAGATATAAATTTGCAATTGTGACATTTTTTCCTCGCAATTGTGTTTATATCTTGCAGTTCTGACTTTATAATTCACAATCACAAGTTTATATCTTTCAATTCTAAGAAAAAAAGTAAAAATTGTGAGATATAAATTTGCAATTGTGACATTTTTTCTCGCAATTGTGTTTATATCTTGCAGTTCTGACTTTATAATTCACAATCGCAAGTTTATATCTTTCAATTCTAAGAAAAAAAGTCAAAATTGTGAGATATAAATTTGTAATTGTGACATTTCTTCTCGCAATTGTGTTTATATCTTGCAGTTCTGACTTTATAATTCACAATCACAAGTTTATATCTTTCAATTCTAAGAAAAAAAGTAAAAATTGTGAGATATAAATTTGCAATTGTGACATTTCTTCTCGCAATTGTGTTTATATCTTGCAGTTCTGACTTTATAATTCACAATCACAAGTTTATATCTTTCAATTCTAAGAAAAAAAGTCAAAATTGTGAGATATAAATTTGTAATTGTGACATTTCTTCTCGCAATTGTGTTTATATCTTGCAGTTCTTACTTCATAATTCACAATCACAAGTTTATATCTTTCAATTTTAAGAAAAAAAGTCAAAATTGTGAGATATAAATTTGTAATTGTGACATTTCTTCTCGCAATTGTGTTTATATCTTGCAGTTCTGACTTTATAATTCACAATCACAAGTTTATATCTTTCAATTCTAAGAAAAAAAGTAAAAATTGTGAGATATAAATTTGCAATTGTGACATTTTTTCCTCGCAATTGTGTTTATATCTTGCAGTTCTGACTTTATAATTCACAATCGCAAGTTTATATCTTTCAATTTTAAGAAAAAAAGTCAAAATTGTGAGATATAAATTTGTAATTGTGACATTTCTTCTTGCAATTGTTTATATCTTGCAGTTCTTACTTCATAATTCACAATCTCAAGTTTATATCTTTCAATTCTAAGAAAAAAGTCAAAATTGTGAGATATAAATGCGCAAATCTGACTTTTTTCTTTCAATTGCAAGTTTATCTTTCAATTCTGACTTTTTATCGCAATTACGAGTTTATATCTTTAACTTCTAAGAAAAAAAGTCAGAATTGCGAGATATAAACCTGCAAGTGTGAGGAAAAATGTTAAATAATGATACATTTTATGTGTGGTATTGTGGTAAAAAAAAATCTCTTACAACCGCTTTAAAGTCATCATAAAATGACTGTATTGTTATATTACTTTCATAATGTGGCATATTTCCGTGTAAAACAGGATATTTAATGAGAACAAAAACTAAAACAGGACTTGATGTTATTTGCCTTTCTTTTTCGCTGATGTTATCACGTCCTCCCATTTTTCAGCTCTTCTTCTGAGCCTGTCACATCGAGAAAAACTTTTATTCTTTGGGTTAATGTGCACTGATGAATCTTTGACAATAAAGCTGCCTTTCCCTTTTGGGAGTTAAGAAGTGTGTATAGGTTCAATTCTAAATGCATGTTGACTTTAAGAACACGTATATATTCACTTTTTCTAGTTTGTGTGTCGTGCTGAATTGTGTTACCGAGGCGATCCGTGTTGTTTTAGCTCTGTTTCTATGGTTACAGAAGGTTCGTGATGATGTCACATGTGTCATTAAGGTCACTGTCCCTCTGGAGATCAGAGAACGAGGGACAGATAGAGAGAATGTGAGATGGCAGGAGGGCAGAAAGAGAGGAGAGAGCGATTAAATAAACAGATGCAGGAGAACAGGGAAGTTTCACACACACAGTGCCATTTCAGAGTGAGAGAGAGCTGGGGTCTGTCACAATTATTATGTAATTTGATGTAATTGCAGTTATTTGTGATAATCACATTCATTGCACACTTTATTTAATCACATATTGATCTACAAATAAGGGTATTTTCATGGGTCATTGTTTGAAATGGGTGCCAAGATTTCTATTTCAAATAAATGCTGTTCGTTTGACCTTTTGACAAAGAAAAATTGCATCGCAGTTTCTACAAAAATATGAAGCTGCAAAAACTGATTTCAGCATTAATCATAAATGTTTCTTGATCATGTGACACTGAAGACTGGAGTAATGATGCTGAAAATTCAGCTTTGCATCACAGGAATAAATTACATTTTAAAATATATTAAGCTAGAAAACAGTTATTTTAAATTCTAATAATATTTCACAATATTACTGTTTTACTGTATTTCTGATCAATTAAATGCAGCATTGGCGAGCATAAGAGACTTCTTTCTAAAGCATTAAAAAATCTTACTGACCACAAACTTTTGAACAGTAGTGTATGTGCAAAAAAATACTTTAATCATAATAAAAATCTGATGCTAAACACATCAACAAAAATCCTGAACTTTATCCCTGCATGTGTTTCCATTTTTATTTGCATTTACATTTTAATCAAAACAATATAAATCTTTATTTTTATTATTCTTTAAAATGTATTAGAAATGGTACAATGCAATTTATTAACACTTACATCATTTTATTTCTGGTTGAATGCTTAAAATAGAATAAGAAATTACTTTAAAAATCAGTTTAAAATGGAAAAGGCACTCGTTCATGGAATGACCGTTATGAAGTTAAAATGTCATTGTACCCTGTGTAATATGTGAAGAAAAGTTCAGTGGATAAATACTTTGAGGTCTTATACTGTAACTGAAAGAAGCAAATAAGTGAACCATAGTTTATTTGTATAATAATTTAACGCCAGCCAACATGTTATAATCGTGACCCAACCTCCGGAAGCGTGTGAAGACATTGATGTCTTTGGCAGTCGTTCACAGCTGTGTTGACAGGGCGTGTGGATTATGATCGATGTTCACAAAGAAACCGCCTGAGACTTTCTGATGGTGAGAAGGTTGTTGGTTTGATCTCGGCTAGTCAAGTCAAGTCACCTTCATTTATATAGCGCTTTTATCATTATGGATTGTTTCAAAGCAGCTTTACAGTGATAACAGGAAATTACTGTAACAGATTGTTTACAACAGCTCTAGGATAAAGTTATTGTCCAGCTAAAGTTAGTTTTGATTGATTGATTGATTCACTTCCGTTGCAAAGATCATTAGTTATTCATTTATTTAACAACTAGGCTAGTCTCAGCCTCAGACGTCACTCCCACGAACCGTCTTTTAAATTCTTCAGGATTTCTGGGAGACGTGTGTCACGTTCTTTAACAGTCCAACTGGAAACAAAGCCGTCGTGAATTGTGATGCCAAACCCCCTCATGGAAGAAGAACGCCGTCAATGAACTCATCAGCATCAACTAAATGCTGTATTTTCGAAAGTATGTGAAGTTTGCAGCGCCATTGTTGAAGTAAACTTGCACAACCGACTTGAATGAAAAATGTATTAGATGCAGTGTTGCCAGATTGGAAATTTCCAAGTATCGTACCAGAAGCTCAAAATTATCGTATTTGGAAGAAAATTTTCGTACACAAGTCAAACATATGGAATACAGCTATTTATAGACCTACAACTTTTTGATACGACCTGCCCAATCCCAATTCTATTTTATACCCCTTTGCCTACCCCTTACCCTTGCCCTTGAAACAGAGTGGCAAGGCGTAGGGGTGAAAATATTCCCCTAAGAAATGGGACACCACTACTACACCATTACACGTCGTTGTTAGCGCCTACGTCACAGGAGATGCGCCAATGTTTATCACAAACTTCCAAGATGCCGTCGTCAGCTGTAGTCTTGCGTGCAGCTATTTTTTTTTTGCATTTTTCTTCTGAAGTTCGCAGAAAACAACGGAGATGACGATATCTTCGACGCCTAAAGCTGCGTTCACACCAAACGCGAATAGAGCGTCTGGCGCGAGTGATTTCAATGTTAAGACGCGTTTACGCGCGTCTGGAGGCATGCGGCGCGAATGAGGCATTTAGCGCGGCGCGGTGTACGCGAATTCGCCTCATTCGCGCGTCCACTTCGCTTCAAACTTTTGCTTTTTACACGCGTCATATTGTTAACGAACTTTAACGATTTTTTTGTAACCGTTTCTTTGAAGAACTTGACCGTAAATATGAACACAAGATTGAATGTGACATAAAGAAAATGATTATGGCAGTCATGTTATTTCCTCTGTAGCCGGTGTATGCAGGTACATTTCTCATAGCCCTTAGTTTGAAGTGTGGTCCCGAAAAATCTTCGTTTCAAGGGCTATCTGGCCCTTCCCCTTACCCCTACCCCTCCAACCAAAAGAGAATCGAGACAACCCTACCCCTTCACGGGAACGCGCAAAACGGAGGGGTAGGGCCAAGGGGTGAATTGGGATTGAGCCTTAATTGCTAAACCATAGACCTCAGTTTGGAAACAAAAAGTGCAAAAAACTTTTATTCTTTTTTCCCCCCAAAACATAGCCTATAGAGATGACAACTTTGTATACAATATACAATTCTCCACAAGGATTGGCCGAGAAGACATAACGTGAGATGAGATGGAAGACGAGCGCAACACCACGTTCACGTTCTCCTCACAATCATGACGGTAGACGTAGAATCCACAGCTAGATCAATGGGTATAGAAGCCCTATGATTATGACAACCATCATTTAAAGTGTCACAAAATTCGGAAATTATCGTAAATTATGGGATTTTTTTCATTCGGGCAAGAGGCAGGGGCGTAGCACAAGATCCCGGGCCCTATGCATAGGCAGTCCTGATGGGCCCCCATGGTTAAGATCTGCTTCTTCTAACCCTAACCCTAACCCTAACCCTAACCCATGATATGAGCTACCAAGCTACCTATGACACTGATTAGCCTATTATTGCTAATTTTAGATATTATAGCCTATTAATTTAAAATTAAACATGTTTAAAATTAGGCTATTATAATGGTATGCTATGCAAACAGCATTGTTAGTGTACAGTTTATTTATTTAGCCTTTACCTCAGATTGCATGTATAACCAAATTATCATCTGAAAGTGTGTTCTGCTCTTTCAACAGGTCGTCTCAGTTCATTTTTAGCACTAATGATCGCTGAGATATTCAAACAGTTTAGCACTATACGTGTTCTAGTTTGTGCTCAACTTTCTTTGAAAAGAAGTCAGTTACCAATTGTTTACCCTCATTTTGTTTTCTTTCCTTTTTTTTGGTGGCCTGATTTGGCTTTTTTTGAGAAATACATTTCTACAGCAGAGGTTTGCGCTCCACCAGATGCTCAACCAACTAACATAAACAAAATGCGTGCAAATGGACTAAACCATTTGGCGCATTAGCAAGGGGTGGGACCGTGAGACCTTGACTTTTCTTTTACTTTTTTGTATACAAAATGTAGTCAGTCAATCAACCAAGTTATTCAGCCAATACACTAACTTTACATTTCATCTGACATTCATTATGAAATTTAATTAGGAAATGAAAATATCCAGGTAAAGTAAAATATATTCCTGACTTTTCAAGGGCCCTCTCTCCCCTTGGGGCCCTGGTAATCAGTACTGGTTTTACCCCCAGTCTGACGCCCCTGGCAAGAGGTTTGATCATAGTAAAAGAACACGCTGACTTTTTGGGACTTTAGCTTATTCACCGTATCCCCCAGAGTTAGATAAGTCCATACACACCCTTCTCATCTCCGTGTGAGCCGTAACTCTGTCTGACGCACCCACCGCTAGCCTAGCTTAGCACAAAGACTGGAGGTAAACGACTCCAGCTAGCATACTGCTCCCAATAAGTGACAAAATAATGCCAACATTTTCCTATTTACATGTTGTGATTTGTATAGTCACGGCGTGTATGAATAACAAGGTCACATGAGACACAGCCATCTTCTAACCGTATACATACTGGGAACTATATTCTCAGAAGGCGAAGCACTACTTCTGCGGAGTGATGTCTGTCGGTGCTTGTTTTCACTAATTGAATGTGCCGAATTGGTGCTTGTCTGGTCGATGAATGTCTGAGAAGTGACGCACTGTAATCTGGTGATTGTCTGCGTTAGTCGGCGTCTGTCGGTGAAATGTGAATTGCCCTTTTGCTAGAATGTACCTGTGCACAAAATAACTGCAGCTTTACTATAGACAGATTAGAATTCCTCAAGATTCCTAATTAGAGTTCCTCAAATTCTAAATACAGTTTATATGAAAGTTGTAAGATGTGAAGTTTTGTAGTTACATGTAGCAAATGGCAGGAATTGAGATCACTGTATGAAAAAAACATTGAATTATTATAATCTGTGCTTTTTTGTGAGGTTTCGGTAATAAATCAAAGCATGCTGAGGCATCTGAGTTCACATGCTGTGAATTTTCTGCATACAAATAGGCCTACTGATGTGTGTGTGTGTGTGTGTGTGTGTGTGAGTGTGTTGCTCAGCGCTAACATAAATCTATTAGGATAGCAGGAAGTCAAGGGTATGCAGACATCAGTGGACACAGTGGAGTCCACTAGTGAAAATGTGTGTGGCATTTTTGTGGATTTTATTTCTGATATATTAATGATATGCAGAAGAGAAGCAAGAAAATTCGATCTTTTGGTTCCCATGAGTTCACATGTGCATCGTTACAAATTTGCTTATTATTTAAATGATGCAAATTTGATTTGAATGATGATTTAAATGATGCAAATTTGCATCTGCACAAAATGCCCTTACATAGATGGCAATATCTGAAATCATTGTCCTTGAGGGACATTTTTTGGACCCCATGAGGAAAACATCTTATAAATTATAAGTTATGTTTTTTGAAAATGTAAAAATACAGAAAGTTTTCTGTGATGAGTGAGTTTAAGGGTATAGGCTTAGGGTTAGGGGAGAAAATATACAGTAGAAAAATCATTGTCTTTGGAAAGTTCCCATAAAGCATGAAAACCCAACATGTGTGTGTGTGTGTGTGTAGACTCACATGTGTAAGTGGATTAAACACAGTATGTTATTTCTGTCCCTCTGAGAAAACCCCTCCAGGGACACAGAGATGCTCTCAGTCCTCTCACCACACGCATTCGTCCCTCCTGGGAAAACACTGCTGCTAACATGGACCTGGAGGAATAAAGCGGTCGGTCACATTATGCGTTGGTTCCCAGAATCCGGTTTAATCAAGGCTGACTTCTCCTTACTCCAAAATGTGTTTATTTTGACACGAAAGTCAAAATTCTTACCATTTACTTTTCCTGGTGATATCGTTAGCAGTTCATCAATGCAGATTATTCCAAAGAAAAGAGAAAGTTTTTGTCTCCATCTAAGTATTTCCTGTTCACTAGACAACACCTTATTTTCAACTTTTATTTTCATCCCTTACCATTCAACCACATCATATAGGGACTTTTCTCAATCCATTAAATTCCAGATGGATTAAAAATTGATATTTATCATTAAAAATAAAAATCATTTAAATCTGTCATGCATCATATTGCAGTAGTAGATTCTGACCTAATTGCTGACTTTAAATAATGGTAAGTTGAGTTCTTATTTTGATAATAGTAAGTTTGCACATTCATTAATTTTAACCTGCATTGATACTGCTTATGTTTGCACCAATATATTCATCCGTGTGCCTGTTAAAAGGAATGAACGTTTCATTAATATTTCATTTTGTTGGGGATTAAATGGAGATTTATGCTGAAGCCTTCTGCTTCTCTCTTGAGTTTCAGAAGAGTTCTCAACAATGTCTCTCACTGTGCAAACATTTGTCTTGGCCAAAAGGCAAAAATCTCAAAATCTCAAATGTTCATTTTATATTTCGGTACTTGTTTTATTTCTCATCAGGAATTTTAAGAGAAACATCTGAGATATAGTTGATGCCCTAATGAAACTCCTGAGCAACGAAAGAGCCAGCTCTGATTATCCTCATTATCCTCATGATAGTTGCAGTGATGGTGGATTTTTGTAGGCCATCCTGTAAGTTAGCGTCGCCCTGATTCCCTCGACAAAATCCCAGTAGGCTTTTCCATTGGCTTTTGATAATCTGCACAAATGAGCAACTTCTATGAATTTTAAAGCCTAAATACAATCACCAGGTAAAACGCTAAACGAACTATGCCATAGTCACATGACTTCACAGTCACCACCATTAAGCTTCCAAAAACTTTATTTTTTCCGAAATACTTTAAAACATAGAGTCGTGCTCAAAATTAATCATACCCTTGGTAAATATGATCAAAAATGGCTGTAAAAAATAAATCTGCATTGTTTATCCTTTTGATCTTTCATTCAAAAAATTGCCAAAATTCTAACCTTTCATTTAAGTAAAAGAATTGATAGTGGGGGGAAATCACATTATGAAATAAATGTTTTTCTCCAAAACACGTTGGCCACAATTAGCACCCCTATAATTTTTTATGAATAAAATATCTCTGAAGTATATTCCCATTAATATTTACCTTTTTCTTTTTAGCACACCAGGGCGACTAGGAACATGAAATTTTCCAGCTATGACTTCTTGTCATTAAACATAAAAATAAACATTTATTTCATAATGTGATTCCCCCCCCACTTTCAATTCTTTTACTTCAATGAAAGGTTAGATTTTTGCCAATTTTTTTGAATGAAAGATCAAAAGGATAAACGATGCAGATTTATTTTTTACAGCCATTTTTGATCATATTTACCAGGGGTATGATTAATTCTGAGCACGACTGTATATATAATTCCCTGAAAGTTTGAGTTATAATAGTGTGCATGAGTGCGATTATAAACACAATAAGGTTGTGAAAGTGAGTAGACGAGTTTGCCTGTTCAGCTGATAATGTTTAATGTCCCCGACAACCTCTTCATCGAGACACTTGCTAGCAACCTCTTTTAATGCCCAGTACACACTGTACGATTTTGGGCCGTCCGAGATGAAACATGACCAATCGTGACTCAAAGACGGCAATTGTCACGGTCTTGCGACCAAACACAGCCTGTGATCATTTACTGACAGTGTCAGAATTCACCATGATCATCTCACAGTGTGAGTTTGCTGCCACGACCTACAGATACTGACGAGCCAATAAACATCAACATGAAATGGCGCATTGATCAACACGACATGGTGATAAAACTTTAAACTTCTTGGCTCTTTTCCCTAGCCATGACCACATCCATATTCTCCTCTTTTGTTTCCTCCTCTTTTTTCAGCTCACATTAAAAACCACAAGTGTGATTCATCTTGCTCTATTAGTTTACCACTAGCGCATACTGATGATGTTTTATTCTTCTATACTATCTTGCGTCGTTGCCTACAATTCAATAGGTGTCATCATCATACAGTCTGCAAGGGTTGCCAACTTCAGAAAAGAAAAATGCAGGACAATCGTGGTTCTTTACAGGAAAATAAGGGACACTCAAAATATTTGTACTGTATCACACAGTATATGTCATTTCAGGTTCGAGTGTGTTTAAAAGGTTCTCAGACATAAACACATTTGTTTTGCTTAACCTATTTATGTACAATTTAATTCTAAAACGAATTTTAAGGTCACACAAAAAAAGTCACATTACACACAAAACATAGTTCAAAATATTAGCATTGATCTGAAATAGAAAGCTTTTGTAACATTATACACTACATTTTAAAGAAATTAAAGAAATTAGTAACCTACTTTTATTCAGCAAGGATGCATTAAAGTAATCAAAAGTGACAGTAAAGACATTTATAATGTTACAAAAGTTTTTTATTTCGGATAAATCTACTTTGAACCTTCTATTCATCAAAGAATCCTGACTTTTATAACATTAATAATAATCGGAAATGTGTCTTGGGCAGCAAATTACATCAGCATATTATTCCCTCAGGAAGATTTCATGTTTTCTTGCGTGGCTGGATGTTGGACTCATGAACAATAATCACGTTGTTTGAATTCGTTAAAACTGATTTGCCGAAATCAAAACCCGGTCGGACAGTGAAAGGGATTAGCCAGCGCGAGTCCGGATCAAACCGGGAACGACCAGACAGCAGAGGATTCTGTTCGCAAATCAAACAATGATTTGTCCCAAAAGAATAATTAATTCTCAATTCAGAGTTTGTTATTCGTATGGTCTATGAGTGTGGGCTGTGATTGGATGATGACCGGTGGCGTGATCATTCTCAAGTGTCGTGTTGCTGTTGTATCAGTCAGTGCGTGGTTAGATCAGCGTACCAGTCAATAAATGGGACAAGGGAGGTCCCGTATGGGACAAATAAATTAGGCCCAATATATGACTCGTCCTGGCTAATTCGGGACAGTTAGCAACCCTACAGTCTACATCCAAGTTTATTAGATCAGTGTGATTTCTAATGATCTTATAGGATTGCCGAAATCTGTAGCAGACATTACAAGACAAGTAAAAGCGTTAAAAATTACTGATGTGTTTTATGTTGTCGAGTAAAATAGGAAAATATCTTGTGCTTGTCTTCACCACTGGAATTAGACCCATTAAAACTTAAGGACGATGGAACCAGAAGTGCTAAAATGCTCATTTTCAGGTTTTGGCCTACAATAATACATCATCCTTGCAGCACTTTAATGCACAACTGCTGTATGTCTCTACAGGCCACAAGTCAATAGGGGATAAATAACCTCTTGGTGTCATACAGAACCAATCATAAATGTAATCCTGCTTTCCTCCGTAATTTACTCCGCATCTGAATGTGTTCCTCGTGAAGAGCAGACTGACGTTTAGTGTCATTTCCCCAGGAAGCTTTTCTGCCTGACTTGCTGCATTTATGTTTGAGATGAAAAGCGGCACTGACTCAGAGATGAATGGATGGGTGAAGAGATGTTGGATTGTTTTGGCTGAGATTAAAAACGTATATTACACAGCATCTGGTGTCTCAGGGCCTGGGCATCAGCGCGTGTCGTCGCATGCGAGGACTCCTGTACATTTAGATAAGCTATTGCAAACAGAGTCTGAACAGGCTGGCAGCCCGACTGCACTATTACTGGCACAATCCAAGAGTTGGATATTCGCAGAGCTTATCAGCCACAGGGCACGCGTGTCTGTATGGTTAATGAGTGTCTTCCCAATACTGCCTCTTGCCCTATCACTGCAGACCAGGGCATGAGCCAGTGAATGGGAGAGCGATGTCAAGAAAGTGTCTCAGATCCTATATGAATCCCAGTAGGCCTCCTCTCTGTCATAGACTTATACTATTTTAGTCTAGTTACAGATGGGAATTCCTTGCAAAAATGTTTAGAATAGCTTATCATATTACTGGCAAAAAAGTTACATATGCTCTGTAAGTCATTTTTGATAAAAGCATCTGCCAAATGCATGAATGCAAATATATGTAAATAGTATTTTTGATGTAGGCTGATCCAAAATCTCATATCACGGTATGAGTAATCTTATATAACAATATATTTTGAATGTGACAAGTGAACCAGAAATTATATCAAGCACGATTTTTTATCTCTCTTTCTTGACTTCGTTGTATGATCTGACTGCAAAATGTTATGACATTTGCTTACAAAATTGTATTTAAAATGCAAAATGACTATATTAATTTCCCAGATGATAAATGGACGCCACTCGCTAAATTGAGGCAACATTGAAGCATTCTAATTTTTGAAAGATTTATTGTTACATATTGCATGTTTCACATACTCATTTAAAAAAACAAAAACAATATGCAGTATGCACTAAACGGCATGCAAGTATTCTATCCCAACATAGTCAATGTAGTTGCAGGTTTATGTAAGTATATACTTGATTTTATAGACTGCCGTAGAATGTGTCCTCTATCCACTCTATTCCCTTGTCTCTGCAAACGCAATGTCTCTTAGTGTGTGTGTGTGTGTGTGTGTGTGTGTGTGTGTGTGTGTGTTTGTGTTCAGTATAGACTCTCTACTTCTTCTGTTTTTGAGGCAAAGTGCTCTTGACTAATGTATAATTCATACCTGTTCACTCCAGTGTTCTCACAGTGACCTGCTCACTCTGACACTTTCCTCATTTCCCATTTTTTCAATCCTTTTCTTCCTTCCCTTCTACTCTGAATGCCACCTAATAGTCTTGGGGGAGAAAAATACTCAGACTATGTTTGGAATGGGATACTAGTATACTGCTTATCGTATACTATGTACATACTATGTCTTTACGGTGTACTAAACTATTTAGTGTATGAAGGTTATTTTGTCATTCAGCATTGGAGTTTGATAGCCCCTCCCCTTTGGCTACGTAAGAAAAGCTGCAATAGTTGAGTGCATGAAGTGTCCAACACGGCACACTTCATTTTTTTGGTTAATTAAGTGTATCATCATTTGAAGTACACTTTTTATTTTTGGAGTTTCTAGTGTGTACACACTATTCACTCTATTTATACTACAAAATGGCATAGAATAGTGCTTACGTGAGACTTGAATTGGCGTGCACCTTGAGGCTATGTTGAAAATCTAGGCCTTTTTTTTTTTACACTTGGAAATATTTTATACTGTACATTTTGACAAATGTAGTATTCCATGCATACTGCAAATTACGCATATTTGCATACTGTCCACATGCTTACAAATAGTATGCTATTCAGCAAAATCTTTCTAACTAAACATCTAAATATATTATAATAATATATAATAAATAAAATATATTTTATTAGACACACAGAGTAACCATTTCAATTTGTAATCTGGGGTCTTATAGAGTCATGATAGGATGGGTTTCGGTTTTCAGAGGACAGCAACCGTAATTAATCTTGCCTTGGGAATTAGCCGGATGTCAGCACAAGTCAGGCAGCAGACACATTTTTAAAAAGGGCACATTTAATGGCTTCTTGTTTGAGACTGCTGGCAGTGCCCCACCACACACTGATCTCTGGCATCCCGAGACGTCTGAGAGCCATCCACTCTGCAGCTAAATGCTTTATTTATAAGAGTTTAGAAAGTGGCACTGTGGACATTTCGGTTTTAATATGAATTGCATTCAGAATATGAAGCATATACCACTGAGCCAAAAGGACCACCTGCCTAATATACTGTTGGTCCTAATGTTTGCCAAAACGGCAACGACCCGCCGAGGCATGGACCCTGCAAGCCCCCTGAAGGTGTCCTGTGGTTTCTGGCACCAAGATGTTAGTAGAAGATCCTTAAAGTCCTGTCGGTTGCAAGGTGGAGCCGCAGTGGATCAAACTTGTTGGCCCAGCACATCCCAGAGATGTTCAATTGGATTGAGATATGAAAAGCTGAAAAATGACTGGGGATCAACAACTGGCTGATGAGCTGAATGAGTTTTACTCCAGATTTGAAAATCACAGTCTCACACCCCACACCCACTCTAAGGGCCCTTGGTCCGGATTTTCTGACTTTTCAGTTTGATCCGAATCAAATTACTGGTGTGAAACCTCCCCCGGACCACGGTCCGGACCAAACAGACGAAATTTGGTCCGACGAAAAGAAGTAGTCTCGGTCCGGATCAAACCGAACAAAGGTTTGGTTCGTTTCTAGTGTGAAAGCATTTTCTGTATGGTTCGGACTTTCAGGCCATTTACAGGAAGTTCTGGTGGTTCCCGCGTAGCCTAAACAACTGAAGAAGAATATTTATGTGCAGATCTGTCCCACAGCGTTTCTTCCAGCTGATTCAGACACGCACACACACACATGCACACGCGCACACACACACACACACACACACACACACACACACACACACACACACACACACACACACAAACAAACACACACACACACACACACACACACACATATTTGTCCTGCATCCTGCCGGCAATGATGAAATGTTCGCACAACGAGGACGTTCATTTGGACTAGCCTCGAGTATAGCTGGTGCTACAGGGAGAAATGCCATAATAATAGTGGCAACGATATGCGTCTGTTCATTCATTCTTGTCAAAGTTACCCGCCGAATTGACAACAAGCTGAAGTCAGACGCATGTCCGTTTACAAACCAATCAATGTCAAGACGCAGCCCATATAGACGATGACGACAGGACGCAAGTGCGTCATGTAAAGTTCTTTAGTGCGCTCGCATAATTGCAATGTGAAACCAAACCAAATGTATACAATGTATCAAAACATGACCTTTGGTTCGGACCTTGGTGTGGACTTTCAGGTGTGAAAACGACCTTATAGTCTCTCTGCACAACCATCAACACCTCCAGTAACCACCCCATGCACATCGGGTCTGTGAATAGGATGTGTGTCGGATCTTCAGGAAACAAAAGACAGGGAAAGCACCAGGCCCAGACGGGGTTTCAGCAGCCTGTCTAAAAACCTGTGCTGTCCAGCTGGCCCTCATCTTTTCATAGATCTTTAGCAAATCACTGGAGTTGTGCCAAGTCCCTTCCTGCTTCAAATGCTCTACCATCATCCCCATCCCAAGAAAAGTACCCAAATCGCAGGACTTAATGACTACAGAACTGTTGCTCTAACATCTGTGGTTGTGAAGTCATTTGAGAGACTGGTATTGGCTTACCTGAGGGACATCACAGGGACCCCCTACAGTTTTCTTATCGAGCAAACAGGGCAGTGAATGATGCAGTCAACATGGGACTGCATTATTTCCTGGAACATCTGGACAAACCAGGGACTTATGTGAGGATCCTGTTTGTGGAATCCAGTTTGACTTTCAATACCACTATCACATGACTCCTGCGGTCGAAAATAACCCAGCTCTCTGTTCCTAGCTCTCTACCTGTCAATGGATCACCAGCTTTCTGACAGATAGGGATGTGTGTTCTCCCCACTGCTCTTCTCCCTCTACAAGAACGACTACACCGCCAAAGACCCTTCTGTCAAGCTCCTGAAGTCTGCGGACGACACTACACTCATCAGAATCATACACAATGGTTACGAGTCTGCATTTATGCAGGAGGTTGAACAGCTGGCTGTCTGGTGCAGTCATAACAACCTGGAGCTGAACATGCTCAAAATAGTGGAGATGACTGTAGATTTCAGAAGGAAACCGCCAGCGCTCCCCCACTTACCATCATTAACAGCTCTGTGGATGGTGGATAAATTTGGCACTCGCTTAATTAATCATGCAACATGGTGTGGTGATGTGACAGCATTGTAGCATTGCACTATTTGAATGATTTATTGTATATATTTACAGTGTTTTACTATTGTTATTTTCCCCACCTGACATGTTTAAATATGAAGCTGTTTTTCCACCGAATCCAGATTTGTTTTCAATTTGGTTTGCAGAAAACATTTCCCCCCGGTTTCACAGACTTAAACCTAAGGTTTAAGCTAGTCCCAGACTAAAATGCATGTTTGAGCTGTCTTAACGGAAAGCAACTTGCAATGACAAAGTTTAAAATAGATCAGTGCCATTTTTTTTGTCTCCAGATGCACACAAGTGATGTTTTTTTCTAAAGCATGTTTAAAAAACATACTTAAATGTCCTAATTGAACTAAGGCCTAATCCTGGCTTAATCTAAGCCATCTCTGTAAAACCAGGCCTGTAAATAATATTATTTGAGCCACGCTTGAAGCCAAGCATGACAATTCTGTCATTATTTATACAGCCTCGTGGATTACACTTTATTTCAACAGTCCACTTTAGACATTCTACTAACTATAAGTAACTTTGCCAACACATGTCAACTCTCATTAGAGTATTATTAGACTGTTAGGTTAGGGTTAGTAGAATAAGTTGACATGTACTTGCAAAGTTATTTATAGTCAGTATAATGTCTGTTGGAGGAGCATTAAAATAAAATGTTAGCAGATATTAAGATGCCAGTCTACTAATCCTCTAATCACTGCTAGTTGACATGTAGTTGCAAAGTTACTTATTGTTAGTAGAATGTCTAAAGTGGACTATCGAGTTTTATTCCCTTTTATATAGGGTTTTATCCCCTCATGTTGTTTCAAATTTGTACGACACTGTTTGGTGAACATATAGGTATTAAGCAAAATGTTGATGCTGCTGTTTTCCATAGAATGAATGTATTATAGTGCAAAAGTCATATAGACTGGTGCTTTTTACTGTTATAGTGCTTTCAGATTGGCATTGATGATGTGAGCTGCAGTTTCGTACTGTTCATGTTCTGTGTTTGTCTTTCTCTCTCTGCAGAATGACACGTGGAGTGAGCTGTACTCGTTTGCTGTGTTTAAAGCCATGAGTCACATGTTGTGTATTGGTTATGGTCGTCAAGCTCCGGAGAGTCTCTCTGATATCTGGCTGACGATGCTCAGCATGATTGTTGGTGCCACTTGCTATGCCGTCTTCATCGGACACGCTACGGCCCTCATCCAATCGCTGGACTCCTCACGACGCCAGTACCAGGAAAAGGTAAAGCAACTGTGCATTAGGTGTTAAATAATGAAGTAGAAACAACTGACTATAAAGCTACACCAGGTGACTTTTAGCCTTCTAGCGGTTTAAGCATAAAACTTATATGCATTTTTGTTTTTAAATAACGCTACAAAATTTGCCAATGCTGACATTAGACGTTACGAATGCTATTCATATCAGATGGAAACTATAACTTGGCAAGGCTATTTATAGGCAAATAGATCAAAGCAGTAACTAGTTTAGAGAACTAAACATTGTTCTGTGTCAATGCACAGCAAAAGTGATGCTATGTTGATTCATGTTTTATTACGGCTATTGTCTCTTTCCCTTTTTGCTTGCAAAACTCTTTTCGGGTTCGATGTTCAGCTGCGGCTTCAAGCTACTTCAACTGCATATAGTAGTTGCTTGACCTTCTTTCATTTATTTACGGATATGCTGTAAACATGCATGGAGGAATGACGAAAGCATTATGCAGTTTCCCAGGAGATCATCCCAATAATATTATAAATAATTATTATATGCGTACCACCATTGTGATTTGGGGTAAGACAAAAACATGGGTTGGAAGATGGTTTTATGATGTACTAGTTTATATTCAATTTTGTTCAAACGAAAAAGGTTACATAGTTTACTGCATTTCAATGTGCATACTTCTCCACTTACTATATTGTGTACTTTGCTTTTAATGGTAATATACATCCTTTTGAGTATGTTGGCAGAATTGGGACACCAGTGTCATAAAATTGCATGTTGATACCACAGACTCCTTAATCACGACTGTTTGCTTTTGCATGTGAGTGCAACATCTGTCTAAATTCACTATTATTGTAGGGTTGGCAATTGCGTAGAGGTTAGCATTAGCAAGTTAGCTTTGAAAGCATAAGATCCCAGCCTACAGAGCGTCTACAAAGCCATGCCTCCTTTAAAACACATGAACGCGCACAGAAGAGACAGTGTTAAATTATCTTATGTCTCAAACCACATAACATTGCAGTAATAATGAACATAACTTAAAGAGCACTGACCTGAACCACCTGACTGCTGCAGATTTATTTCAGCGTTGACATGTAAACACATAAATCCAAGTCTGAGGATGTGAACAGCTCCGGGTAGAACGTTACGGGTTGCCATCTCGTAATTACAGTTACGACACGGTGTGTGAACGCAGCAAAAGCTCATTGTTTTGGTTCAGGAGGAACTGTAAAAGCTGCTGATGTTTGTTTGTGGCAGTCGGTGACTGTTTCTCTACAACTCCGCATAGCCTCATGGATCACGCTGATGAACTGTGATGTCTGGTACGCGGAGGTATGGAAATACATAGGTTGACAGGCAGGAAGGATATCAGACCAAATGCAATGATTGGTCCTGAGACTTCCACAGAAGATGTACATGTTTTAATATTTAGAGCACTTCTATTATTGAGAGTTTCAACCAGTATAACAAAAATGTTTGTAAAACAAATTGCCTACCCTACCTTTACCTTATAGACTCATACAGTTAAAAAAACGCTGTGCTAGCTTTGGCCTCGCGAGCCTTGCTTTGTCAAAGTCCCCAGTAAACTGCAACAGAAGCATTCCCCTCCAAGGGGTTTGTGGGTAAGGCTAGCCTAAAAAGCTAGCACGAATGCACAACTTGAAAAAGCCGTAGTCCGTTTTTAAAAGCATTTCTATTTAGTTTTATTTTGCTAATTAAGTACTTTAGTACTTATTTTTCAATTAGTTGCCGAGGCCTATTCCTTGACCTCATAATGTTACTCCTCCTCATCCATTAAAACTCATTAAAGTCGCTAGCGTTCCATCTGCCTGCGCAGCTAATGTTTGTGCAGCTGTTACGGTTTGTTTGTCACCGTTGCGTTGAGTCAGCAACTCTTCAGATGCTCTTGTGTTGATTGGATAATGACTGCTAATGCGACAGATAGTTGTCTTTCTGACTGTGTGTTTGTTTTCACTGCAGGCTCTATTAGCCGGTGAGACCGCAGCTACAGCATCAGCTTATGTACTACCTACCGCAGTGCTGACTTAGTTGTGGCTGTCATATTTCTGTGCGTCATGTTTGTAACAGTAGATTAGACTTGGCATGACTTCAGTGTTCCTGCTCGGGCCAATCGTTTACCAGCTCTGTTACCATGCAGAAAGATTGGCGGAGGCAACGGAGCACTCTGATTGGTCGCTTTGAAAAAGAAGGATTGCCTCCCGATCTGTTTAGCCAGTAATTTGAGGCGTGTATCCTCAAGTGGAGGACAGACGTCGAGAGACTCGTTGCGTATACGATTTATGTGCGTGTACGTGCGCACAATATTACAGTGTCTCTCTGGATGAGCTAAAATTGATGAGGTTGCAGATTAGTGTCCTGCCAATGTCCTTGTGAAGTAGGTGTGTGTGGTGCGCTGTGATTCTGTCCTTGAAAGTGCCGTAATGAAATGATGAGAACGAGGTAGGGAGGGAAACAGAAAGACAGACAGAGAGAAATAGGGGGTTGGGAATAGACCTGTAGGGGTCAGGGACGAGTGACCTGCTTCTCTGCGCTGTGTGATTTCTCTCTCTTTGGAAAATTCTCCCCTTGAAGTGCCTCTTCAGTTTTAAAGGGACAGTTCATCTAAAATGTTGTGGTTTTATTGTTGTATCATTTTGCTTTGAGCTGCAAAGGTGCTAAATATACACTACCGTTACAAGTCTCTTATACTCACCATTTATTTGATCAAGTAAAAACAGCAATATTGTGAAATATTATTACAGTTTAAAAGAAGTGTTTTCTATTTGAATACATTTTAAAATGTAATTTATTCCTGTGATCAAAGCTGAATTTTCAGCCTGTCTTCAGTGTCACATGATCCTTCAGAAATCATTACAATATGCTGATTTGCTGCTCAAGAAACATGTCAGATTATTATCAATGTTCAAAACGGTTTTGCTGCTGCTTCATATTTTTTTGGAAACCATATTTCAAGATGGTTTGATGAAAAGAAAGTTCAAAAGAACAGCATTTATTTGAATGATTAATATTTTGTAACATTATAAATGTGTTTACTGTCACTTTCGATCAATTTAATACATCCTTACACAATAAAAGTATTAATTTCCACACACACACAAAAAAAAATCTTACTGACCCCAAAACATTTGAACAGTGTATATTCATTATCTGCTCATCCACATGTATCCAAAAAGGACTAAAATGACAAAAAATAAATAAGTGTAAGTTTTCAGAAGCCATACAGTATATTTGTGTGAGTAATAGGCTATTATTTAAAGGTCATGCTTCATTTTTTTCTACGCTACAAGACATTTTCTCACCCCCAGCTTAATGTGTAAATACAAGTCATTCATAGTTTTATTCAATATAGGTAGAAATTATACAGCAGTCTAATTTAAATTAGACACTATTAAACTTTCTGTGCATTACAGAAATTACAGCTTTTTCAGTTCTGGTTCACATTTGCACCTATTCAAACTATTGACAAACTATTATTAGAAAACTTGCAATTTCAAGTTACATTTATTTCTACAGCGCTTTATACAATAAAGATAAGTTTCAAAGCAACTTCACAGTGATAAACAAGAATATAACAGAACAGTAGTAACGTTCATTAGTTATGCAGCGAACTCCATTCAACTAAAAAGCAGCTCTAAAAAGACAAGATCAGCTCAATTTAGTTCAGTGTTGCTTCAGTTTTGTTCAATAATAGTGCAAAGTTCATCAAATAAAGCAATCATCTTGTGTTCCACAGGGGGAAAAAAGCAGGTTGCATGAGAGTGAATATGTGATAAAAACGGCATGATTTTCATTTTTAGCTTGAGCTGTATCTTAAGATGATCATTTATTATGTTCAGACTGTCTGTGCCGCACTTTAAACGCGCGCGCACCTGACCTGAATCGCTTATGTATTACAGAGATACAATCGCAGACAGCTTGACTCATCAAACAGCAAAAAAAAAATCCGCTTTCAAGCAGGAAAAATGTATGCAGTCATGCAAAGCTGTGCTGTGATATGACGTGTATGAATGACTGTTGTCCCTCAGGACACCTCAAGTTCAGACGTTTGATGAACGAGCGGTGGGCTAGTTCTCTCTCTCCATTGATTGTCTAAGTCTTCGCCTCGGGTGTGTTTTGGACACAGACAGTCCTTTGAAATGTAATGCCGTGTGCTCATGCAAACGCATAACACACTCAACAGTGCCTGAAGAGGAAATATGGCACATATATTTATGTCACATACTGTATGTTACAGGGCTGTTTGCATCATATATGTGAGCTACTTCACGTTCAGCTCAGCTATGTGCCGCTACTGTTTTTGCTCAGTATGTATGTGTGTGTGTGTGTCTGTGCAATTGTGAGCATTGCTTATTTTTATCGCTGCTATAAAAGTGTGTTGACGGACGGAGTGCTAAATCTGGAAGGCTGGGAAGCGGTCCGGATACTAAAAGAGATTGACTGAGCCGGGCAGATTGGAAAAGGTAGAAGAAAGACGCTGTTCTGCCTTCTCGATGCAGTGGAGACACGAACAGCTTTCTTAAAATAAGATGCTTTTATCTGATTGGCTGATGAAGATTCGTTTGCAGTGGTTTTTTAGATTTGCACATCCCAGAAAAACTGACACTGAAGTTCTTCTTAGATGATATCTTCATGTTTTCTAACTTAAGAAAATGTATAAATATATATATATATTGTAGTCTCAAAATACAAATTAGTCTCATCTTTTTTATCATACACTCTGAAAAATAAAGCTTCCAAAAAGGTTTTTGCTGCAATGCCATTTTTGGTTCCCCTTTCAGTGAACAGTTCTTAAAATAACCATTTTTTCTTAGTGAAGAGCATTTAAAAAAAAACTTTTTGCACTAAAAAATATTTTTTGTGGAAATGAAAGTTTCCATGGATGTTAAAGGTTCTTCATGGAACCATCGATGCCAATTAAGAACCTTTGAGATGTTTTCTACTTAATGGTACATTTATATATATATTAACTAATTTTTAAGGCGTACATTTTTAAATATGTTGTATTAGACAAACAAACCTCATGATAATAGGCTATACATAATCACAGCCTGTCATTTTATAGAAAATATATGAGAATTTCTTAAGCATTTTTTTTAAGGATTACAGTTTCTTATGAACATTTTATAATATAACTTACTTTTTTAAAGAAGATTTTCTGTGTTTGCCTTGTTCCAAAATGGGACTAAATCGTTACAATGTTGCATTTTCTCCTTGGTTCTGTTAAAAATGTGTTAAGTCACATGTGAGCAAAACTGTTCCCGCATTGGTTACCATTTATGTTCCAGTTTTGCTCATAGCCTCATGATTCACCATTATTTCTACAGCAGTTTGAGTGTCATAAAAGCATTTTCAGAGGTACAATACTTTTCTGTGTATCTTTCAGTTATGCTTTATGTTCATCTGTCACTTTTTATTTGTTAAGAGTTACACTCAAGTCAAGTCACCTTTATTTATATAGCGCTTTATACACTACAGATTGTTTCAAAGCAGCTTTACAGTGATTTACAGCTCAGTTCAGTTCTCATACAACAGCGTCAGTGCAGTCAGATCAATAATATTGTTGAATATTAAGTTAACATTGTCATTCAAATAGTTTTTTGGGGCACATTCAATTAATTAAAAGTGACAGTAAAGACATTTATAATGTTAACAAAGATTTCTGTTTCAAATAAATGCTGTTCTTTTGAACTTTCTATTCATCACAGAAAGAAAAATGAAGACTGGAGTAATGATGCTGAAAATTCAGCTTTGATCACAGGAATAAATTACATTTTAAAATATATTACGATAATAGCATTTCACACTATTACTGTATTTTCTGTATTTAAAAAAAAAGAAATTAGATCTTATTTCAACATTGAATCTTACTGACCCCATACATTTGAATGATAGTGAACTGTGATTTATGATTTCTCAAATTTCGATGCTCAGAGTTTTGTTTTGTGCACTACGTAACATTTAATGCTCAAGACATATAGTGTATCACAAAAGTCAAATTTCATCTTTGTTTTCTATTCAGTCAGTCCCAGACCAACGCTGTTGTGTGAGAGCTTGAAAGAGTGTTTTCCACGCCGGGCTGTTTTTGTGATGTAAGCTGTTTCAGATAAACCCCTAAACGGCAGGTGAAAACAAAACACACTGTGTTTGTTGTCTTTGTGTGTCAGTCAGGTGGTCTGTTCCTGTCCAACTGATTGGCTCCTAGCCAGAATAAGCTGGTGTGTGTATTAGACGTTTGGTGATAATAATTAAGAGTCTGGTTATGCGACTCCAGGTTGTAGATCCCGCAGTGAAGCCGCTCTGGTGCTCGTAGGGGGTCTGGAATATTTTTCAGGAAATAACAAGAGGAGAATTTCAATTAGACCTAATGCCTCTTGTGCTGTTGTCATTCATTGTGTTGTTTGATTGTGCATTGAGCAGAAACACAGGCTCTCTCTCTCTCTCTCTCTCTCTCTCCTGCAGTCTTCTCGGGTTTCACTGAGCTTTCCTTACGGCCTGCTGATGCTCAGAACAGCCTGAGGAAACAGGCATGACAAATATCACCAGATCTCAGTCTTCTCTTTCTCTCTCTCCTTCTCTTTGTTGCTCTAACCTTCTGAAATCATTTGTCTCCTCCGTGCAGAACCTCCTAATGTCTGTGATTCTTTCAGTACATCCCATAATACACCAGAGCCTCCGTCTGTCTCTCCCCAAAGACTGATGTCCAAGCGTATGTGTGGATAAACATTGAGACTCTTTAATTAATGCAGTACTTCATCAGTTTTGTTCTCCCCGAGGATCTCTGGCCTTCAGGATGAAACTGAACAGAGACGTCAGGTTCAAAGCTGGTGTCTATGCATAATTAAATATTTTATTATTCATAATTTTAATTTATTATATATATATATATATATAGTATACCTGTATATTAGTGCTTTAAGTGCTTTACGCAAAATTATCATACTTTTTAATTAGGCTTCCTGCAGTAACTTCACCATTATGCATATACAATAAACATATATACAAGGTAATCGACTACCGAATGTGGCAAGTATGTTTAGCTGATTGGTTTTGCTCTTAAATTTTGCTGTTTTGAAAAATGTAGTAGCTGACATTGATCGCATGTTTGATTTTTAGGATTGTTTTAATCTGTATTTTGATTGTTAAGGATGTAAGGGTGGATTCCTGCAGTGGTTCAAGCTGCAAGACTGGCGATTGACTAAAGAAACGTTATTAGCAAGATGGTAGAAAACTGCACATTTCTTGTCTATTCCACCCACTGCCACTTATACCAACGACGGAAATAAGCGCAGTTACAATAGCTTAATATGTGGGAGAGCGTTGCTATAGAGAGTGACGATATTGTATTGCAATATGTAGCACTTCAAGGTCAATACCAAATCAAAACTAGTTAGTTGTAATTGAAAAGGTTTAATGACAAAATATGGTTATGGTTACACTTAAAATAGTTACAAAATAGATGTTTGAGATGATGATAACTTGTACCATTAATCTTACCCAGCATGTAACATGTTACCAGAGAGAGAGAGAGAGAGAGAGAGAGAGAGAGAAAAGAGGAGGCAAAAGGAGAGAGCCCCAAGAATAAGAAGAGAGCCCCAAGAAAGGGACCCAGAGAATAAGAGAGCCAGAGCATCAAAAGAGACAGAGCAACGTCTCAATCTTTGATTCTTTGATGATTCTCAATCTTTTGATTCTCAATCTTTGATGGTTTCAATCTTCTTTTATCCTTTCCTGACCATGTGACTAAAACCCAGATGTGAGACATTCAAACTGACCAATCAGATCATTACACTTCCCCCACTGTACTAAAGGTGTGACGATTCATCGACCCCCAAAGTACAAACATGTTGGTCTACGGGCCTAGATCACTATCAGAAACCTCTGTGCCTTTAGGAACTCCAAATGGTCCTTGTGGTGGAAAGAGGGGGTGGAAACAGTAAAGCAAATATCTTTGTTCATTTAAAATATCTTGGATTATTTTCAACCCTACAAGGTTTATTGGTCCTTCTCACAGTACGTTCTTGCACAAGAAACCATGATTTTTACTTAGTTGTTGAAATCTTCTGTATTTACAGCATTAGCAAAAAAACTACTATGGACACGGTACTATGGTATTTTGTACTTTGGAGTAGTATCATGTAAATACCATGGTACATGAGTTTCAATACTGTGGTGTTGCCTCTTTACTTTTTAAAGTAAAGGCCTTGTGATTAGACCTTGTGTTTACTATAGCTGTGACTTTATGTACACAGGGTAATAGATTACACGTCTTATAGATTATTGACAGATATCTATGACAGATAGCTATCACAATATGACTGAAATGAGGTGTTAAAGGGTTAGTTCACCCAAAAGTGAAAATTCTGTCAGTAATTACTCGCCCTCGTGTTGTTCCAACCCCGAAAGACTTTCGTTCATCTTCAGAACACAAATTAAGATATTTTTGATGAAATCTGAGAGCTGTCTCACTTCTCCATAGGCTTCTAGGTGATCGATATCTGCCATCCCAGAAAAGTTAGTAAAGACATCATTAAAATAGTCCAAGTGACTTCAGTGGCTCAGCCTTAAGTTTATCACTTGTATCACACGCATCACACACATGACCAGCGTCGGCCAATAGTGAGCCTCCGTTCTGATGTACGACCCAGAAGAGCTGCGCTGTTACACTACGTGAACTCACTCAGAGAAACACAGAAGAACATGAAGAGTTGAATAAAGTCGTTATTTTTGTTGTTTTTTTTGAGCACAAAAAGTATTCTCGTCACTTGATAAACTTAAGGCTGAGCCACTGTAGTCACTCGGACTATTTTAGCGATGTCTTTACTAACTTTTCTGGGATGGCAGATATCGATCACATAGCAGCTTATGGAGGAGTGAGCCAGCTCTCAGATTTCATCAAAAATATCTTAATATGTGTTCTGAAGATGAATGAAAGCCTTACGGGGTTTGGAACAACATGAGGGCGAGTAATTACTGACAGAATTTTAATTTTTGGGTGAACTAACCCTTTAAAACCATATTCTAAAAGATGGTTTTGGTTCCTGAAAACTTAATGACTTTTTTTCTTGCTGAATAACAGTGATGGAGTTTTCTGTGCGAGTTCAGACTCTGTCGAGCGGCTCGAGGGCAGGCTAGCTTTGGCTCGGCTCTCTGTACCCGCAGGTAGAAATGTGCTTAGTACTGTAATGAGGTGATTTATTCTAGAATCAGAGTGGTGAATAATACATCTCTGATCCAAACCTGAAATTAGACTTCTTCATCTTTATTTTCAGCAAGAGGACACCAGGACTTCACAACATGGAGAGTTGAGACACACACACACACACACACACACACACACACACACACACACACACACACACACACACACACACACACACACACACACACACAGAGAGCTCTCAGGTTTCCATTTATCTTAGACGTGGGGATTGAGGAGCCAGGGTTTTGTTTGCTTTTACCTAGACTGGAAAATCTTTAGTCAGGAATCAATATGGTGCCCCAGTGTTATAATACTGTCGTTTAGTCCATTTAGGCTGTTTTAAAACACTGAGGTTGAGAATGTGTGTTTGGGCTTGGTAAAACTTGTTAATGTTTTTGAAAGAAGATTCTTATTCTCATCAAGGCTGCATTTATTTGATTCAAAAACTGTAAAAAACTTAATATTGTGAAATATTATTATAATTTAAAATAACTGTTTTCTATATGAATAAATTATAAATTGTAATTTATTCCTGTGATCAAAGCTGAATTTTCAGCATCATTACTCCAGTTTTGTCATGATCCTTCAGAAATCATTCTAATATGCAATTTGATCAAGAACCATTTATTATTAATATAGGGATGCACTGAAATGTCGCCTGCTGATTTTCAACAGCTATTTTCAGTTTCGGGCCGAAATAGACATTTAATTAGTGCTTCTCCAATGGCTATCAAGTTTGATTAATTAATTGATTATTAATTTATTCTTTATTTTCGGTTTTAGTTTTGGGCATCCTGAATTTTTGGGTTTGGTTTCGGCGCAGATTTTTTTTTTTTTCAGTGCATCCCTAATTATCAGTGTTGGAAACAGATGTGTTGCTTCATATTTGTTAGGACACAGGATTCTTTGATGAATAGAAAGTTCAAAAGAACAGTGTTTATTTTAAATAGAAATCTTTTGTAACATTATAAATGTCTGTACTGTGACTTTTGATCAATTTAATGCATCCTTGAATTAAATTGATTTCTTAAAAAAAAAAAACAAAAAAAAAAAAACATTTTACTTACCACAAACTTTTGAACTGATAAAATGTACATCTTGAATGCAATGTGTGTAATTTTTATAATAAAAAAATATGCAAAATGCACATGTAATCTAAATGTTGTAATTTATATTTAGCTTTAAATATAAATGTAAAGCAATAGAAGTCTATAGTATGAACTCATTTCATGCTTAAGTAAATGTACACTACAGTATATTGCCAAAAGTTTTGGGACGTCTGCCTTTACATGCACATGAACTTTAATGACATCCAATTCTTAATCCGTAGGGTTTAATATGGGGTTGGCTCACCCTTTGCCACTATAACAGCTTCAACTCTTCTGGGAAGGCTTTCCACAAGGTTTAGGAGTGTGTTTATGGGAATTTTTGACAATTCTTGTAGAAGCGCATTTGTGAGGTCAGGCACTGATGTTGGACGAGAAGGCCTGGATCACAGTCTCCGCTCTAATTAATCCCAAAGGTGTTCTATTGGGTTGAGGTCAGGACTGTGCAGGCCAGTCAAGTTCCTCCACGCCAAACTTGCTCATCCATGTCCTTATGGACCTTGTTTTGTGCACTGGTGCGCAGTCATGTTGGAGCAGGAAGGGGCCATTCCCAAACTGTTCCCACAAAGTTGGGAGCATGAAATTGTCCAAAATGTCTTGGTATGTTGTTCCCAATTGCTTCCACTTCGTTATAATACCACTAACAGTTGACCGTGGAATATTTAGTAGTGAGGAAATTTCACGAATGGACTTGTTGCACAGGTGGAAACCTATCATGGGACCACGCTTGAATTCACTGAGCTCCTGAGAGCGACCCATTCTTTCACAGATGTTTGTTGAAGCAGTCTGCATGCCTAGGTGCTTGATTTTATACAACTGTGGCCATGGAAGTGATTGGAACACCTGAATTCAATGATTTGGAGGGGTGTCCCAATACTGTGGCAATATAGCAGAAAGCAAGAAATGGTTAGAAAAGTCTTAATGCCTGAAATTTGAGAGCAGAATTCCATATTACATTAGTTCCATATAACATCATTCTTGAGAAG
Organism: Squalius cephalus; assembly: GCF_949319135.1. Classification (NCBI taxonomy): domain Eukaryota; kingdom Metazoa; phylum Chordata; class Actinopteri; order Cypriniformes; family Leuciscidae; genus Squalius; species Squalius cephalus. The sequence goes on along the minus strand of NC_137128.1, from coordinate 43,956,402 downwards.
TGTGAATATTATCGTTTTCACGGCTTTATCTGCTGTAATGATTCTAATAGTGATCCTACACCAATTTTTTACAGTTGAAGTTAAACACACACACACACACACACACACACACACACACACACACACACACACACACACACACACACACACACACACACACACACACACACACACACACACACACACACACACACACACACACACACACACACACACACACATACACACACACACACACTTCATCAGTGATAAAGCATTAACGTGTGTCCTAGTTTAGAGGGCAATCACCCGGTTAAACTCACTCTTAGAGATAAAGGTTCAGTGGGGTTCTGTATATAACCCTAGCATTCTTGACTCAATTTTATTGAACCCTTTCTAGGTTATTTATATGAAGCTGTTCTATAAATGCCACTCCTGACAGAATCCTTTAAGATTCTAATATAGAACCTTTTCTTCTAAGAGTGGAGTTACAGTTATCACAATTACTCTCCTCTCCTCATCTATTCTCCTCTCCTCTCCTCCCATCTCCTCTCCTCTCCTCTCCTCATCTATTCTCCTCTCCTCTCCTCTCCTCCCATCTCCTCTCCTCATCTATTCTCCTCTCCTCTCCTGCCATCTCCTCTCCTCATCTATTCTCCTCTCCTCTCCTCTCTTTTCCTTTCCTATCTCCTCCTCTCCTCACCTCCCATCTCCTCTCCTCTCATCTCCTCATCTATTCTCCTCTCGTCTCGTCTCATCTCCTCTCTTTTCCTTTCTTCTCGTCTCCTCTCCTCTCGTCTCCTCATCTATTCTCGTTTCCTCTTCTCCTCTCCTCTCTCCTCTCCTCTCCTCTCCTCTCCTCTCATCTCATCTCCTCCTCTCGTCTCCTCTTCTCCTCCTCTCCTCTTCCTCTCCCTCTCCTCTCCTCTCTTCTCTTCTCCTTTCCTTTCCTTTCCTCTCGTCTCGTCTCCTCTCCTCTCCTCTCCTCTCCTCTCCTCTCCTCTCCTCTCCTCCTCTCTCGTCTCGTCTCGTCTCCTCCTCTCTCGTCTCGTCTCCTCTCCTCTCCTTTCCTCTTGTCTCCTCTCATCTCCTCCTCTCCTCTCCTCTCCTCTCCTCTCCTCTCCTCTCCTCTCCTCTCCTCTCCTCTCCTCTCCTCCTCTCTCGTCTCGTCTCCTCTCCTCTCCTTTCCTCTTGTCTCCTCTCATCTCCTCCTCTCCTCTCCTCTCCTCTCCTCTCCTCTCCTCTCCTCTCCTCCTCTCCTCTCCTCCTCTCTCATCTCGTCTCGTCTCGTCTCCTCTACTCTCCTCTACTCTCCTTTCCTCTTGTCTCCTCTCCTCTCCTCTCCTCTCCTCTCCTCTCCTCTCCTCTCCTCTCCTCTCCTCTCCTCTTGTTTCCTCTCATCTCCTCCTCTCCTCTCCTCTCCTCCTCTCTCATCTCGTCTCCTCTCCTCTCCTCTCCTCTCCTCTCCTCTCCTCCTCTCTTCTCCTCTCTTCTCCTCTCCTCTCCTCCTCTCTCGTCTCGTCTCCTCTCCTTTCCTCTTGTCTCCTCTCCTCTCATCTCCTCTCCTCTCCTCTCCTCTCCTCTCCTCTCCTCTCTCGTCTCGTCTCGTCTCGTCTCCTCTCATCTCCTCCTCTCTTCTCCTCTCCTCTCCTCTCCTCTCCTCTCCTCTCCTCTCCTCTCCTCTCCTCTCCTCTCCTCTCCTCTCCTCTCCTCTCCTCTCCTCTCCTCTCTCTCTGTGCAGTGTGTGCATTTCTAAACATGCTCTCTGTTAGACACGCTCTAAATCTGCAGCGGTGCACTGAGTGTGTGTGACTGCTGCTGTCCGCCTGCTTCTGTTCCTCTACAGGGACAGGACGGGGACCATCCTCTCACAGACAGAAATAGCACACAGATCATATGCACGACTCAGGTTACTCAAGAGAACATGAAGCACTCGAAAACACAAGAAGCTCCAACCCTCTTACACAAAAGACCATAGTATTGCCTTAAAAATAGACCACGGAAAAGCCTTCATTACAGCATATTATATTCTGGTCAATACCATGATGATAGTACCATGGTATTCTTTGAAGGTTCTTGCTATGCCTTTGTCAATGCATGGTAAAATGTTGTTTTGAGGTATTAAAATAGTTTTTTAGTAAGACAACAAGCATCACTATTACCATTTCTCATACTTGGCTCTATGTACTGTGTAAATATGAAGTATTTTTTTTCTGAATTGAATTTACAGAGGTGTTTTACCCATGTTTTGAATTACACATCACATTGTGTTGTGTTGTAGGGTTAACAAAAATATCCATAAACTATAATGTCCTGGCAGAAAATATACCAGTACCTTTTCTATTTTTCTATAGATTTTGTTTAAACCTGTGACACATTTAATATTATAAGAACCCCCAAATGAACGGTGATGTTAGTATGAATAACATTAGCATTCATATACCTAGATTGAGAACAGTTGCATGTCCTTGCATGTCTTGACCTGTCCTCGTCCGTAACCTCTCACACTGATCAGTAAACGGCTCCATCAGTGGCGACTCAGTTTTCATTCAATTCGCCTGTAAATGAGGCGAGAGAGGATGTAGTTTGACGTCACACAGGTCTATCATTCCATCTCTATCGCATTGCTTTCTTCTGACTCGGCCATTAAACACAATTGTCTTTATCGGCCCATCAGTGAACCACTTAGATCAACACTGCTGGCTCTTCAAATGAGGAAAGTGAGTGACATCTTCACCGTGAAGCGTCTGGATCAATGAAAGCCTAGGAAAAGCTGTTTGAGGGTATAGATCCACTGGAGGCTGTTTGAAATAGTCTAGATGATGGATAAAGGAACGTTTTTCAAGACGTACATGACGTCCTGCAGCGCAATCCTTCATAATGACTCTGAAAAAGCAGCTTGAACTCCTGTTTTTGCTACTGTACCTTTAAGAGGTCTGAATGACCTCTGTTGTGATTGATGCTTTGATCTCTGGAAGTTCTAAAATTCTAAAATCTAGTACTTTGAACTCTTTCAAAAGATCAAGGAAAATTAGATATTTTTCATTTTTTTTCATGTGACCTCCGTTTAGAAACAATCTTTGAACACTGTTGACCCAGCGCTGCTGCTGAGAGATGCAGCTCACTTTCATGTTGGTATAAAGCTCAACACACAGGCAATTATTCTCACAAGTGGTTGAGGGAGCTTTACAGGTGTTGCACAAACGCCTGCGTCAGCATGATGCTGCTGTGCAACAGGGAACACACACGACTGCAGTGCGAACGCCTCCGGTCTGACCTGCTTTCTTTGTTGTTTTGCGTAGATCATTACTGTTCTCATTCTGTCTCAGTAAAAAACACAGTTTGAGGGATGTTTGGCTCGGTAACTAATGATCTGAGGTTGGGATTTGGGGTCGTACGTTGCCTGAAGAACAAATACTGACTCTGTGGACCTGGATCTGAGCAATGAGAGAGGAAAAAAGAGTTTTAATGTTGACATGAGAGTTTCTTCAACGACCCTTTGGACCTCATAGAAAGTACATTTGTTTAAAACACTTTTCTGCACACTCTCACTAGTTCAATTCATTTTGTTTTCTAACAATGGATGTTTATGTTTAATTTTTTATCTCAAACATTTCTGTGACCGTTGTCTTCTTCGCAACTGTTATTTTAGTATAATTGAGATACTTATGGTTTGTATTAATATTTTGATTTTAATTTAGCTTTCATTTTAATTCTGAATTAGAGTTATAATAATATAATATAATAATTTCCATTTTTATTTGTTTTTGTTTTTTAAAAATATGTCTACATAGTTTTATTAATTTTTTATCATCTTTATTATTCAGTATTCATTTTTATTTCATTTTTATTTAGTTATTTTACTACATTAAGTTAACTAAATGGAATTGAGCAATGTTGAAAGTAGTTTAAAGAAAGTTTTTTTATATTTAATTTTATTTCAGTTAGCATTTATTTCAAAGAACGAAAGTGTTTTTTATGTTTTTTATTTTAGTAAACGATAATATCCCTGTTTTATTAGGAGCAACAGCTATTAAGGGACAGTTGTAATTTGTGTAAAAATGGTTAGGTTTGTCTCTATTTCACAATAGTTTATCTATTTCACTATTTTAGAATTGATTTATCGTCCTGATATAGTCAATATTAACATATTCAATCATTTAAAATGATAATTCATATAGCTAATGACCTGGGCCCGGTTTCCCGATAACTCTCACTCTTAGCGCGCTAAGAAAGCTCGAAAGATATATCTTACCAAAGTTGTTTATGTTCCTAAGTGTGTTCCCCGAACCATACCTTAGGAAGCTGCTTAAGATATACCTTCTTACGTGCGACGTTACCCGGCGCTGTCTGTGGCGATGGTGCTGAATTGGTTGATATCGATGGCTCGAGAATCAATTATTCTCTCGTGCAGGGGCTGTTTATGTGAGAAAGCGGTGATCTTTATAAATGAAGCACTTCAGAAATAGTTGAAATTGCAATTTATTATGATTATTGGATATTATAAAAAATAATCCAAACTATAATAGCCTATAATAGCCTAGCCTACATATTTTAAAATTGTAACATATATTGCTGCCACAATAACCTTTTAAAAAATGTACATGCCTTCTTCTCTTCCCCATTTTTGTTTGCTGAGGTGGAGCTGCGATGAAATATTGTTCTTGTAAATACTTTCCAGCATTTCAGTAATAAAAGTTTACATCTTGCGTACGGTGCTCGGCAGTGATCAAAAAGGATTTAAACCGTGAATTTTGAATCTCTTGTAAACTCAGAGATGTGGATTCAGACGGCAATTAAATTACCACACGACCTGTTTGTCAAAAAACAGAAGGTACTAATTTGGCCAGGGATTTTTACGCGGGTTGGGTGAGAAAAACACTGATATTATGGATTCGGACGGCACTAAAATCACCGACTTACCCCTGTAAATGTTTAAAATACCAGATGAGCCCATGAGAAACAATATTAGCATCCGAATAGGACTTAACTGACAGTAGCCTATGCTTTCACTGGCCTTTAAAAGAGCGTTTTAATTAAATTAATAATATTGTATAATAATATAATTAAAAATCTAACAACAATCAGTGAAATGACAATTTTATTCTTTGCATGAAAACACTTGAATTAGCCTAATTTAATACTGTCTGGGTGTATTAAAACTTCAGAATTATATTCATATAGACCTGCAACAGTGATAAGGTAAAGCTAAGAGTGGTCCAGACCAACCTTACGAAAGTGTGACTTACAGAAGATATACTTAGCGAACGAACGTTTCGGGAATCGTGCCATAAGGTTAAGAGAGAGGTTAAGGAATAGGTTAAGAACTACTTAGAGATAAGAACGCTTTGGGAAACCGGGCCCTGTTTTCTTGGGTGTAGCTTGACATTTGTGCATTTGATTGATGCTTTTATCCATTCAAGATATATATATATATATATATATATATATATATATATATATATATATATATATATATATATATTATTAAGTATTAATTTAAGTGTATATTATTACTCTGTTTTAGACTACAGTGATCTGGACTTGTCAAAACACACAGTTCACAAAGCTTGATCATGAAGAGTGATGATCTTTATGAGTTGTCCTGTGATTTTCTTTGTCTTTGTTCTCTCCTGGCCTCGTTTCTCTTGAATATGGAGCGACTGTGATAGTGTCTGTTGTTGAATAGCATTACCTTGGCATGGCTTGTGTCTGTAAATGTTCTGTACTCCACAGGATGATGATTCTTCAGATGTTAACTCAGTTTGCTTGTGTTGAAGTCCTGTGAACTTGTGCCTTGCCTTTGAACTGCCCGTCTCACAATTGGCAGTCGTACTTTTTGTTTAGTTGAAGTTCAGAGATTGCTGACATGATGCTTCACATCAGTGCATTACTATAGCTGACAGAACTGATGCATCTTTTGGTTTCAATAAAAATCAACCCCTGGGGTATTTATTCTTTTTTCTCTCCGCAGTACAAACAAGTGGAGCAGTACATGTCCTTCCACAAACTTCCGTCAGATTTCCGACAGAAAATCCACGATTACTATGAGCACCGTTACCAGGGCAAGATGTTCGATGAAGAAAGCATCCTGGAGGAACTGAACGAGCCGCTCAGAGAGGTGAGCTTGTGTTTGGTTATCTGTGTGTTTGCAAAGGTCTGTCAATGTCTGTAAACATCTGTGGAAAAAAAAAACTCCCAGAAGGCCCTGCAGTTGTCACAGAGCTTTCCGAAACAATAAAACCACGCTGAACGGGGAACAGCTTCCAAACTAATTTATGTCACAGTAAACAACTAAATCTCCTCTGTGAATGGCTTGCAGCTTTCACTGTATAATGTTGTTTAAGAGAGCGTAACTAACATTGTGCTATTTGTGTATTGATGTTTAAGTTTGGATATGATCCTTTATGGCTGAATCGCACCAAGAAATGTAAAATGTCATCAAAAAAACTATATATATATATATAGAATCAAATTTTCAGGATTGGTTTTGCCATTATTTGCCATTACAAGCACATTGCCTTACAAATTCTTATTACCATATCTCTAATAATTTTGTAAAATGTTAAATTTAATATTTCCAATAGTGTAAAAATATATAATAACTTTTCTGATATAATATTTTTCTGATATTGGCATAAATTAAATTCAGCAAAACAAATACAAGGCAATAATATACTATATATACATCTCAATTCATATTATTATTATTATTATTACTATTATTATTATTATTATTATTATTATTAAAATATATATATACAGTATATATATATATATATATATATATATATATATATATATATATATATATATATATATATATATTATTTTTTTTTTTTTTTTACAAATTCTCAATTCTGTATTAATTTTCTAACATTTTAAATTTGATATTTTAAGTATACTGAAAAATAAAAAAATGGAAATATAATCTTTTCTGATATTAGTGTAAATTCAATTCAGTAAAACAAATACTAGGCAATAATATACTATATTTTAATTTTCTTAATGCATATTAATATTATTATTATTATTATTATTAATATACTATTTTATAGTAATTAATAAATATATTATTTTTCAGTATACTTTACACACACATATATATATATATATATATATATATATATATATATATATATATATATATATATATATATATATATATATATAATTATAAAAACAATTATGTATACTGAAAAACTAAAAGAATGTATATATAATAACTTTAAATTTTATTTTCTTATTTTAGCATAAATTAAATTCAGTACAACAAATACTGGGCTATTTCCCCCATAAGTTTTATGTAAACACTGTGTATGTGAAATATGTGTTTATGTATTTCTCTCACCCTGCGGTCTTTCCATCTGCTGTCAGGAAATCGTGAACTTCAACTGCCGTAAGCTGGTGGCCACTATGCCCCTGTTCGCCAACGCCGAACCCAACTTTGTGACAGCCATGCTGACGAAGCTGCGTTTCGAGGTCTTCCAGCCAGCCGATTACATCATCCGTGAGGGAACCATCGGCAAGAAGATGTACTTCATTCAACACGGCGTCGTGAACGTGATAACCAAAGGAACTGTTGGGCTGAAACTTTCTGACGGCTCCTACTTCGGAGGTACAATCCCACTCGTATTAACCTCGCAAATTAGATGGGAATTAAACCATCACTTCACTTAATTAAACTGCTCAAATCCTTATTGAACCTCATTACATTTTAAATAATTTAAGCCAGATATGGTGTGACCTCTTCCATTTTAGCACTTTTATCGTAATTATATTGATGTTAAATTAGTTGAACTTTAAAGGCAATCAAAATATTCTGCTCTGGCCTGACATTGATATTTAGATATTTAGCCTGTAATTTAAGCACTTTTTATTCTCTAGCCAGTTTTTCTAGTAACAATGTCACATTCTCAACCAGTTTTTCTTCTTCAAAATAATCATTCAACAAACTCTTTTTTTTAATATATATTTGATGGTGAAGTGTGTAATTTCTGCACTACCAAATGGAATTGCAAATGATAATTTAGAATTTTTTCCAACACATCCCCACCTGCTATTGGTCAGACAAACAGGAAGCTCCGCCCCTAAATCTGCTCAAATAAACAAAACAGTTGTTTTGAAAGCAACACAGTGTTGATATCATTCCGGAAATGTTCTTTAACCCAACCCATGAGGCGTTTGTGCAATTATGTGCTTTAAAGTCGGGATTTTAAGATGGATTTTGATTGCTGTTGATGTTTTTTATCATTGCTGGGGGGAAAAAATCGCTCTGAAAAATGAAAATGATTACAATAGCCGCGTTTCCATTACCCTTCAAATTGCGCAAATTGAAATTGCGAATTGAAAATACGCCCAATGGAAACACGTCAATTTCGCAAAAACTCACATTTATCGCAAAAAAGTTTTTACGCTTATGAGGTGGTTTTTCAGGCAATTCGAAAAAATAAATATTTTGCAAAACTCCAATGGAAACAGTTTTTGCGCATTTACAGGTCACCCGACATAATGACGCGGTGTGTTTGGACAGAATACGAGACAGAGCTCTTTACTAAATTCATAAAAGACAAAATAATTACAGGAATAATGGATTCTAAACCTCAAATAAATGCCACAATCAAGACCTCGAAGCAGATATGAGGGAAAAACACCCAGAAACACTTAATAGGTGCCGCTCACAAGTATAATAAGGGTCGTTCCTTTCCATTAATGCTTGGAAAACACACATACATCTCCTTCGATTAATAATAATGGCCAGTGCAGTGGCTGGGATATAGTACATAAACCTACCAACGTCCATTGCCATGGTTTTTGGAATGATTTTACTTATCGCGAGAGGAAAAAATGAAGTTTTAGTCGCATAACATCGGTTATTGAAAACGCCGTCATTTCGCAATCGTTTTTTGTTGACATTTTGAAAAAATCGCAAAAGTTTTGCGCAAATCTGTAATGGAAACTCGCCTAATGATATCTTTTCTCTGTGATGTTTTTGTCAGAGTTGTGGTGTGGACTCCAGTATTCTCTTGGAGTTGTTGTGATTTTTTTAAAATCTCTGATTATAGTTATTGTTACAGTTATCATTCTTAAGGTGCGATCATTTTTACCATTGTTCCGCAAATTTTCATGGGCGAAATCCAGTCATTTCAATAGGAGTCACATGATCAGGAATTTTGCGTGAGGGCGAAACATTTCTCCACACAGATTTCTCTGTGGGTTCAAGTTGGTCACAACTGGAGGTAAGCAACAATAATAGCTTTAAACTACAGAACTTAAACTTTTTTTTTTTTTTTTTTTTTTTTTTGCTGCAGATGAAACTGTTTTCATCTGAGTTTAGGGCAAAACACTGAGTTTAGGGCAATCGGTTCGTAGCTCTGCTTCAACTGTGCGATATAGTCACGAGGAGCGACCAAAATTTCTAACATGCCTGAAATTCATCCGACCATCCGATTGCCGGTCGTGAGAGGTTAATCGCCTCTCGTTTCCCCCTGTACACTGCACGACAAACGACGCACGACAAAGCTGAAAATCGGCCCGACCCGAAAAAGAGTCGCACGAGTCAGAATTCGGCTCAAAATCGGACGAAAATCGCACAGTGTATGCCCGCCTTTACTCAACCAGGCCCCACCCCTTTATTCTGCGTATTAATTATTTAAATGAGGAATATTGTGACGTGTTAGATCCCAGAAGAAAACTCAAGACTACAATGGAGGCGTTTCAGGGAGTTCAGAAACAGAGACACTGATATAGAGAATAATCCCTCCGGTGAAGGGACTTTGTAACTTTGCAGACCTTTTTTTTTAAGCTCAAACAGCAACATTACACACTAAAGAACATGTAAGAAAGCATAATAGGTCCTCTTTAAGTCTCTGAATCCTCTGTAAAGCAGAACTGCAGCAGAAGTCAGTTGAATTGTCATGGTTCTGAGCTGGTGGAGGGATCCAGACCCTGGGGAACCCAGAAGTGTGTGTGGTGAGATGTGATGTGCTCTGCTGAGGAGTGAAACACGATCTTTCTGCAGCCTTAAATCCGCATGAGTCAGTGGTTTTTTAGCTGCAGAGGACAGGAGGGTTTGGAAGAGGCTCTCGGCGCGTGACCTTGGAAAGGTCGAAGACAAACCGATGTCTTGTGCAGCCTGAGATAAAGAGAGAAGCCGTCTGATCCTGTGGGCGTTGTGCAGAAGGATCAGTCTCAGTTCTTCCCAGAGGAAAACTGTATTGCTCTTTTCATAGCTCAGACTTAATGGAGATCTCATTTCCGTTTCATTTAAGCATCAGACTTGTTGATGCTTCTCCTGAAATTCATTTGGGAGGGGGAAAAAAAAGACACAAACGAGACAAGTAACACGCGGCATAGAGCTATCAAATGGATGTGAAATTTCACTTGATCAAATACAAATAATTATATATTTTGAATAAAATATACAAGATTGTTGTATTTTGACATTATTTTTTGGAACAAGTAAGCACATTTCCCTCAAAATATATTGGCAAAGCATTTTAAATTTACACACTAACACACACACACAAACACACTACGCTATATCATTCTATAATAATAAGCTAATGCATTAATGTTAAGCATACATGTATTTTTTTATTTAAAAAAAAAAATATATATATATATATAATTAAGTTTTTAATGACCCAGAACTTTCTTGACAGTTTTCTTGTGATTCACACTTATTTTTTATGTAAATGCTATGTATATGAAATATGTGTTATGTATTATAGAAATTATAGAGCTATATAATGGATATGATACGAATAGCAGCTCAGATCATTTGCTCTTGGACTAATTTAATGAGAATCATTTGAGTTCATATTGAGATCTGACTTTTGATTGCACACTTAAAAAAAAAAAAAATTTCTCCAAAGAAACAACTGAAAAGCAGATATTTCTTTGCATATCAAAGTCTCCATTTAATCTCATTGTTGTAGGATATTTGTCTTTATGGGTTATAGTAGTTTTTGTGTATGTGAGGGTGGATTTAATCAAATGAAGGAACAAATTAGATGCAAATGAGGTTTTGTGTCCACAGGAGTGTTTGCGTCTGCACCGGCATGTGTGTGTGTGCGTGTGTGTGTGTGTTCACCTTTATGTACCTGTGATTGTAGCTTTAATTTACTGCCTTTTGGCTTGATGAATGACCCCGGCTCCGGATAAACGCTGCTGGAATGACAAAGTTCTCTAAAGTGATCCAAGGTTTCCAAGGTTGTGTATTGGATTTTCTGGATTGATTAGGAAAGCAGACAGGGAAATGGACCGAACACACAGAGGTCCCTGATGGATGGGTCAGGATTTAATACGCGGAATGACACACAACATCTACGATGAATGATGTTTATGATCTTCTGAGGCTTATGGGTTATTTCTCTACCATCCTAAGGAACTAGTTGTGTTCCAATATCGCATGAGCTAAATGTAACCCCGGAGAACGTGTGTGTGTGTGTGTGTGTGTGTGTGTGTGTGTGTGTGTGTGTGTGTGTGTGTGTGTGTGTGATCTTCTAAATATAGACACAAAACAACCTTGAACATTCACCATGAAACAATGAAAATATGATGATTGGGGCTTAGATGTGTGACGTATATATACGTCTGTGGGACTTTTTTTATTTTTTTATTTTTTTTGAAAGTCATTGGAGTCAAGTGTTGTTTGGACCATAATAGTTCTTCAAAATATCTTCTTTTGTGTCCCAAGAAGAAAGTCAAACAGGTTTGCAGTGACCTAAGGGTTGAGTAAATTATGACCGAATTTCCCTTTAAAATGGAAAACTGAAATAATTACACATTTAATTTTTAAGACGTGAGAGCTCAGTAAAGCGAGAATATATTCAGCACTTTATTATAAGCATTCAAATCACATACTTTTTGAATGAAGTCTGATAAAGTTTAATTACTTTCTGCAGCCATATATTTAAATTCATTCCCCGTTCAATGAAGGACTCTTCAGGGTTTCAGTTTTCGAGCAATTTAAAAACACTTGCCATTTAGAAAAGGTCTCAGAGTCACTCTCCCCTGATTAACGCCACTATCAAGATGTTTTTAAATTATTCTGGTACTCATGTCCTGTCCTTAAATCTTCAATGTGTGTGAGTTTGACCGTTTTCCTCTCTGTCAGAGATCTGTCTGCTGACGCGGGGTCGTCGTACGGCAAGCGTGCGAGCGGAGACCTACTGTCGCCTGTATTCTCTCTCCGTGGACAATTTTAATGAGGTATTGGAGGAGTATCCCATGATGAGGAGGGCCTTTGAGACCGTGGCCATCGACCGACTGGACCGCTTAGGTAAGCCAAACCAGAATCACCTTCTGAAGTTTCTCAAAGAACAATGATGTGAACATTTTAACGGCTAAAAGGATTATTCAGGGTTAAATACAGCTAAGCTTTATGGGCAACATCTGTGTCGATTAGGACTTAATATTGACCTCTCAATAATGGTGGGCTTGTAAAAAAAGAACTGAAAACCTGTTAACAGTAATGCACTTGTCTCTTTGACTTCTAATGTAAATGTTTAAAAGCAGAACTTTTAAAGAATATACTTAAGTGTTAATTGAATATGTTCTGACACTTAATTGCATGTTATTTACAATTAAATCAAAATATATTTTGAATTTATATTAAATGCAATTGAGTTGAATTAGTTGAACGAACTATTGAATTGACTATTGAACTAACTATTGAATATGTTTTCTGACACTTAATTGCATGTTATTTACAATTAAATGAAAATATATTATAGTTTGAATTTGTATTAAATGCAATTGAGTTGAATTAGTTGAACAAACTATTGAATTGACTATTGAACTGAATATGTTTTCTGACACTTAATTGCATGTTATTTACAATTAAATCAAAATATATTATAGTTTGAATTTATATTAAATGCAATTGAGTTGAATTAGTTGAACAAACTATTGAATTGACTATTGAACTGAATATGTTTTCTGACACTTAATTGCATGTTATTTACAATTAAATCAAAATATATTATAGTTTGAATTTGTATTAAATGCAATTGAGTTGAATTAGTTGAACTAACCAACTGTAAGTAGGACTTAAGTACATCTTTATGTCTAATTAATATCTAATCTTTATATCTAACTTTATATATAATTTTCTTTATATCTAATTTCATAGTTCTATTTTCTTTGAAATATTTTTTAAGTGTGCTGCTGAACACTGCAAAGTATACTAAAATATGATTTAACATCATGTCTAATGAAACTTGTATATCATGTATTTCAGTCTTTTTTTAATTACACATTTGTAATGAAGTTGCGGTTTAGTACATTTAAAATACATCAACTTTAAGCAATGCAAAAGATTATTAAAACACAATTATTTAAAATATACTTTAAAGAAAAACTTTTAATTTGACATTGTTACACACTTTTTAAAAGCGTGTTGTGAAATATAGTCATGAAAGTGTGCTCTCTTTAAGTACACTTAATTTCATTGCAGTTTTTTTTCAGTTTCTCAATACTTAGTGGCCTAAACTGTGAATCATTTATCATTGCTTTGGCACAAAATGCAATCAGTGACCACATCTTTCAGATCACATGAATTAATTTCTCACTTGGACAGAAACACAGTCAATGTACCTCTATGTACCTACTTTTTTCAGAACTTACATTCAAAACCTAACATAAAACATAAATAACGTAGTACTAACATATTGAAATATAGTCCAAAACTAAAAAATGAAATACTATTAAAATAATTACATGTAGCTGAACAGTAATATGATACAATAATACAAAATGTTCAATTCAATTCACATGTATTTGTTTAGCGCTTTTCACAATACACATAGTTTCAAAGTAGCTTTAAAGAAAATGCATGAGTCCATATTACATTTTAGAGTGATCTGTTATCAGAGGAAACTGTCTAAGTTATGTATTTCAGAAATGTACACATACAAAATCACAGTTAGCTAATAGTGCATTAATTTAAATAATTGAATAATTTAAGGCAGAAACAATGAGCTCATAATGAATACGTGTTTGTTAACAAATGATTATGACATTTAGAAAATAAATCAATTATAATCTCTCGTTACAGGAAAAAAGAATTCCATCCTAATGAATAAAGTGCAGCACGACTTAAACTCCGGCATCTTAAACAACCGTGAGAACGAGATGATTCAGGAGATCGTGAAGTACGACCGAGAGATGGTGAAGCTGATCGATCAGCAGCGCCCGCGTGCCATGTCCATGACGCCCTCCATCCCGCCGGGGATGTTTGCTCCGCCTGGCCAATCGCAGGGCAGCTCTGCCATCGCTACTCTTCAGCAAGCTGTAGCGATGAGCTTCTGTCCGCAGTTCGGTGGCCCTATGGTGGGTCCGAGCACCTTGCAGTCGCCCAGGATGGTCCGACGGTTCCAGGTTGTGCAAAGCCTTGCCAGCCCGGTTTCGGCTTCTCCTCAACAGTCTCTCCCGCCGCTTGGCGCGTTCGCCGCCGTTGCAATGGCCAGTCCGCCGGTGCAGAGTCCGCTAGCAGCGGCAGGCGGGCGAACTTTCCAGTACGGGAGTGGCCCGATGGGTGCGCGCTCCGGATCTCAATTGTCCCTCATCCAACAGCATGCTCCCAGTCCCACACGGCCCAAAGGATCCCAACCGTTGCACCAAACGGGCAGCTTGACCCAGGATGATAGAGCACTGTCTGCTTCCCAACCCTCCCTGCCACAAGATGGCGCTCCACCCGTCGCGCCCAGCCCGCCACCGTCGACCCGCGTGTCCTCAACATCGATCGGCCCACCTCATCCCGCCGTCCCGGGGCCTTCCGGTGTGCGGAGCGCATTGCATCAGAGAATGGCGCTGCCACACCAGGCGTCCGCAGCCGTGGCTGGGAGTTACCCGTCCACAACGCCTCCTACAGGCACTCCCCCCGTAACGGGACCGGACTCGGCTATACGCAAGAAAGATTCCATAGTCAGCCTTCCCGAGACGGACTTCACAGCCAGATCCCGGCTCTCGTCCAACCTCTGACGAGGACTCTGAGACTCTTTGCAATACTTTTTTTGTGAGTCAAAGTTCGTTCTTTTTGCTCGAGCGCCGCGCTCGTAGGATGGCTTTTCATAGGAACCAAAGGGAGGGCGATCGGACAGACTTAAAGGTGCGGTCACATTTACCATTGCTCTGGGGAATTTCAAGGGCGAAATTTATATTTATGCATCTAGCAGATGCTTTTATCTAAAGCAACTTGCAAAAGAGAAACAAAAGCAATTTATCAATGTTCATAACATGCAATGCCAGGTTTAATTGACGACTAGATTAGGAAGCAAGGTCGAGAAGTGCATTGGTTTGAGGGTGTGGGACGGTTAAGTGATTGCAGAAGAGATGTGTCTTCTGCTTATTGAAAGATGGTTTCAGCAGTTCGGGTTTGCAGCCAATTCCACCGGAGAGGAACAGAGAGGGTGAAGGTTTTGGAGAGAGTGAAGGAACAATGAGGCATCACTCATTTAATGCCCTTAGCTGGTGGAGGGAGGGAGAATATACATGAAGAAATTGGAAATCCATCATTTGACTAATTTTCATGTTGGCCACTTGAATTTACCACACCGGCCAACGGAAAGCTTCTTGGTCTGGAAGTGAGTTCTGTGTGAACCGTGCTTTATTTTGCCCATGAAATATCACTAATGTGACCGCACCTTTACCGCTAATAGATTTAACATGTCCTCTACATATAGATTCACAAGGTCGGATGCCTCGACTCCACCCGCTAGTGTAGCTAGTGCCGCCCCTGTACAGCTTCTGATGCCTCTTGATATATTTGTCTCTATCGTCCCGAGTGAAAGGGAGAAATCCTGTCGTGTGTTACATGGTGTTTTCCGTAGAGTTCATTCAATGCAATCGGGGCGACTAGAAAATCAGGGACTTGCAAGAGATGACAATGATGAAATCGGACGCTTTGTGAACGTGTTTTCCTTCTTTCTGTATAAGCTCTACTTGTAGCAATCTAATTAACTGTCTTTCACTTTGTTGTAAAATATCAATGAACAAAAAAAAAAAAAAAGTATTATGGACCGCTGGTCGATCTTATATCTTAATGTAAATAAGAAGGGGAAAAAAGGGAAGAAAAAAAAAAACCAAGTGATAATAGAAAACACACAAATTGTATTTACTCGAAAACCAAAGTTGAGCTTGAACACAAGTTTTTGGTTGTGTCTGTGTCAACTGAGAAAAACAAGTCAAACTAAAACATCCTCTATTTAACTGCCTTGATTCCGAGTTTAGAAGCCATATACATGGTCTGTGTGTGCGTGCGTGTGTATTTGTGCACATATGCTTATTATTGCGTTTTATCGAACGGGAGTGTAAATGCTTGCGTTTTTACGTCGTTTCGTCAGATAAAGGCAATACTTCACTGCGTCGGGGTTGCACTGACAGTTGAGACTTGAATGCAATGGGTCTTTTGCAGAACTCGTTTAAATTAGCAGGCAAACCAAAATAATCACGCTGTTTTCTGTGATCCATGTTGATCTGTACATGCAATATAATTCTGCAATATCCTCGCCCTGCCTTTTATATGAAAGCTTCATATCGCGGCGTAAGCAATTTAATCTGCGTTATTCAGAGAATGTTTGAAACCTCATCTTTTAAGGCACTTGATAAGGTCGTGCAGCTTTCGCAATACGTTATAAAATTTGTCTCTGTTTTCTAAAGTTTTGCGGTATTTGTCACAGTGGTTTGTTTCAGTGATGAAAACGGGTTTTGTAATGTTTCATGGTTCTTTTATTCATTTATTTATTGCTGGGAAGGACAACGGTCACAATAAAATAAAATAAAAAGTCACAATTTTGAAAGTCAGTCAAGGCCAGAAATGTTGGTTGTTCCGGCGTAGACCTTAAAAAATTGTAATATTTACTTATAAATTTAATAATGAAAAAAAAAAAGAATATTATCTCTATAATGTAATAGTATTGTAAAATATAATATCTTCTGTATCTATTCATTTATTCTATATTTTACCGTTTAACAGTGGCATTTTTATAACATTGCGTGTTCTCCCATTATTCTGATTTGCACAAATGACTGAGTATCTAAAACATGCTGCATATTAATGGCCTGTAAACGTAATACAAAGTTTGTGCGTGGGCTCAGTTTGCAGGTCTGTGAGCGCTGGCTGAATTGTGGATTTGTTGATCGCTTGCGAACATTGGGTTGATTTACGAACTTGTCTCTTTACAAGAATGTAGTTCGTTTGTGTTCGTTTCATTGTCAACTGCTGCAGATTTTTCTCACTTGAACTTTGAACTTGTAAATATGACGCTGTAAATTATTTTATGTGCAAACCCGGGCAGTAACCTAGGAAAAAAGAAAAAAAAATGATTTTAGAAAAACAAAAATGAGATTGGTGCATAATGGGTTTTGAATGTATGCCAAAAGGCATTAATGATGTGACCTGAATATTAACAACTGCCATGTAAATAGATCAGTAATAATTCATGCAAAATGGAAAGTGTGTGTATTTGCTGATTGTTTGTAGCGATCACGTCCTAAATACTTTAATCTGATACGTCTAGAATGCTTTTATTTTTCTAAGTCTTGTTTCTCTGACGGTGGCCCGAATGTGGATTATCGTAACACAAAGCACACTGTGTCCCATTATCGCCCTCTATAGGACAGGTATCACCACATTCCCAGGATGCACTGAATGACTTTTTGGGATTAAAACAGGCAGCTTAATCTATTAAAACAAAACAAGCAAACAAACAAACAGTTCATCAACAAGATTCCCTGAAACAACAATGCATTGATTACTATCGATGGTCATTTTGTCTTTTGCAAGTCTGCATTTACACTGCTAACCAATTCTGATTTTGTCTCAATGATATGCACAGATCAGATCATGTTGCATACATGTTTGTGCATGAACACAAACAGAACAGATCGTATTTTCTACATCTGATTTGGGTCTCTTTCAAATGTGATTCTGGAACTATTATATACTGTATCTGGTTGAAATCTAAAATGGTCTGAAATCATCACTTGGTGCTTAGCTAAGGAATAGTTCACCCAAAAATTACACTTCTGGGATTAATCACTCACCCTCATTTCCTTCCAAACCCGTGAGACATTCGTTCATCTCCAGAACACAAATGAAGAGAGATTTCTGTCCCTCCATTCAAAAGGTTCATAAAGAGATCGTAAAATCAATCAATATGAATTGAGCGATTTAATCCAAGTCTTCTGAAGAGACCGAATAGATTTCATTTTGGCTTTTATCCACATATAACATATCACATATTTTGAAGGGTGAACGGGCTTTCAATGGAGGGACAGAAATCTTCATTTGCTCTGCAGATGAATGAACGTCTGATGGGTTTGGACCGTGATGAAGATGAACTATTCACATAGAGTGAATGTAAACATCTTGGATCTGTGCATTAGGCTTTGCAGTGTAAATGCAGCACAGCACCGTGTCTACACTGGAAATGCATACATAAATTAGATCACCAGATAACAGAAACATAATCACAAACTGGCTTTGATGTATTTGTCAAAAAATTCAATATATATTGACTTTTATGCATTTGGCAGATGTTTTTTTTTTCAAAGAGACTTACATTGCTTTTAAGGTATACATTTGCTCAGTTCATGCATTCACTGGGAATTGAACCAATGACCTTGGTGTTGTAGAACGATGCTGTACTGATTGAGGAACAGGAAATTAACTCTTTCCCCGCCAGCATTTTCTCTTCTTTTTTTTAATTTGCCAGCCGCCGCCAGCATTTTTGATCATCTTCACAAATCTTCATGGCCCCCAGAATATTTTGTTGTATGCATATCTGAACATGCAATATATATATATAAAAAACTTGTTATTCTAGCATCATGCATTCTTTTTTTATCAACAATGTGGGTATGTTTTATAAAAAAAAGCAACATTTTTCACAAAAAGCTGAGAAAATCGCGTTTTTGTCAAAGACTTCGGACAGATGGGATTCAGACGATGATCAACACATAGCTGGAGTAGATCGAGTCCATCAACGCCCTCAAAGCCTCACAGTCCTATAGCTCGTCCTGGGTCGGCATTTCATTCGCTACACTCAGAAAAAAAGGTACAAAAGCTGTCACTGTGGCGGTACCTTTTTAAAAGATACACCTTTGTACCTAAAGAGTGCATATTAGTCCCTCAAAGGTACATATTGGTACCAAAATGGTACATTTTAGAACCTTTTTGAAGGGTACTGTCCCAGTGACAGCATTTGTACCTTTTTTTCTGAAAGTGCTATAACGTTAGGCAGTTTTGATTTATATGTCGTTGAAAATTTGATGATGGCGTTATTTTTCATGTGCATTTAATGTTTCTGCTTCTTCTTCACCTGTGTTTTGATCTGCAGATTCTGTGCTCTTTCAGAAGATGTGTAATAGCGCCCCCTACCATATAACAGTGAAAACACGGATTTCCGGAAAATTCCGTCAATGGCGGGGAAAGAGTTCAATTTCCTTTCAAAACATTATTTCAGACAGAGGGGAAAATAAATTGTAAATGTGCAGCATGCCAGAAACAGGTGAAGGGTGTCCGTCAACAAGGCATTCGCGTCCGCTGTTGATTATAATGCCAGTGATTTGGTTTTGAGATGTAGCTTCGCGCTCGCTTCTGGTGTAGACCCGGTGTAAAGGCATCATTTCAATCAGTCCTAAAAAGCCCCAATAATAAAGCCAGCTAACCGAACCTCCACACACATCTCCTGTAACATTAGAGTCTGATGATATTAATCCGAGAAAGGAAGCTAGGAAGTGACAGTCCGTCGATCAGAAGGCTCAATGAAACTTTATCACAGGTTTGCAATGCAATCTCTCTTATTTGGTTTCTCAGTAAAGGCACATTCAGTGCTGGAATAAACCTTTCAGTTCTGCTAGGCCTTTATGTTCGTTCGCCCAAGGACTTTTGTCTCAAATGCAACATCCACAAAAGTTGGTCGAAAACGATCGGTATGGCAGTGAATGTATGTGAAGAACTGGACCGTTTTATTTACATATGTACACACATTTGCATATGTAATGGTTTTAGCCCTAATTAAGCTGCTGTCTGATTGTTTGAATGGAGATCGCAGCCAAACGTGAGTGTTTTAGCGTTGCTCTAGAGCAGACTCATATAGTACCCGTTCACGCTCACCGCAGGCCTCGTCTGCCACTGCTGTTAAGTCATCTGTGCGGAAAATGTGACAGTTTTATTCTGCTTTTCCAGCACGGAAAGGCTGGCAGATGCGAGGCAATCTTCCCTGCAAGCGCTTGAAGGACAGGCGGACAGATTGACTGAACATTCCTCCATATTTCCTGGCATCAAATGTAAATCAGGGTACTTTATGTTTCTGTTATGAGAAGTGTTTTTGGGGTTTTTTTCTCTGTCTGTCTGTTTCTTTTATGTTTTGACAATGTGCTCCAATGCACAATGTACTGTAAATACCTAGTGCCTAGTATATCTAGTTTCCAAATAGTCTATTTTTAGTCGTTTGTGGCTCTATGAAAGACAAAATGCAAAGTTTGTGTCTTTTCTTTTTTTATAAAGGGAATGTTCACCCAAAAATGATTTGTTTTAAAGCATCTTCACGCAGTTCTTTTCTGTACAAAGTTCATCATGACCAAGTTTATCAAACTCAAAAAAAAAAAAAAACCCTATATATACTGCAAAATAGATATTCTTACTCAGTATTTTGTCTTGGTTTCCAGTGCAAATATCTGCACATTCTTAAATCAATATGTTTGAGAAGCAAAATGACTTTAAGACATTTAAAAAAAGAAAAAAGTATCAAAATGAAGTGAGTTTGTTTAAAACAAAAAAGAATATTTGCCAATCTGGTAAGAAAAACAAACTTAATTCTTGAATTTTGAACAAGACTTTGCTTCTTAAGTAAAATGATCTTGATTTAAGAATGTGCAGATATTTGTACCGGAGAACAACACTGCAAAAATGCTTTTCTTACTTACTTAGTATTTTTGTCTTGTTTCCAGTCCAGATATCTAAAAATTCTTATATCAAGAAGCATTTATAGAGAAGTAAAATGACATTATATCTTGTTTTCTGAAAGAAAAAAAAATAATAATAATTAAGTGAGTTTTTGATTAAAACAAGCAAAATTATCTGCCAATGGGATTAGAAAAATAATCTTTGGCAGATAATTTTGCTTGTTTTAAGCAAAAACTCACTTTATATATATATAATATTAATTTATTTCAGAAAACAAAATATAATTTCTTATGTCATTTTACTTCTCTGTTAAATGCTTCTTGATATAAGAATTTTTAGATATTCGGACTGAAAATACTAAGTAAGAAAAGCTTTTGTTTTTCAGTGAAGACAATAATCA
Source organism: Squalius cephalus (assembly GCF_949319135.1). Taxonomy (NCBI): domain Eukaryota; kingdom Metazoa; phylum Chordata; class Actinopteri; order Cypriniformes; family Leuciscidae; genus Squalius; species Squalius cephalus. The sequence continues at coordinate 43,935,106 of NC_137128.1, read as the reverse complement.
TTTTGTGCAGTGAATGACTGCATGTCTTCTAAAGTCATGCAGATTTTAATTTATGCTGGTATTTATGATTTAATAAACCCATTTTTTTGTCCTTTTTTTTTTTAAAGCTTGACAGAGATCGATCTATGAACTGCCGCTGTATGAATAAGCTGAGTGAAGATTCTCCAAAATTTCTCCTTTTGTGCTCCACGGAAGAAAAAAACAACAACAATATACAGATTTGGAATGCCATAAGGGAAACTAAATAAACAGCATTTTTATTTTTGGGTGAATTAATCCTTTTAACCTTGCAATATGTGTACAGTAGCTGCTAATTAGTGTTAGTGAAACGAATAACCCAGCATAATCTCCTCGTGTGGGGAAACACGACTTGCACATTTCTGTTTGTCTGGAACCCTGAGCTGCATGTCTGTGTACGGGACACTGAGTGAGAACCATGTTTTGGATCTACCTTTACTTTAGCACAGCTCTGATAAGAGGTTCTGTGGGTTTTGCTGTTGCAGATCATAGACATCACAGCAGATTCATTGATGACGAGACTTTTTAGCACACAAAAAAAGATTGTCTTATTAGTGATTCCGAGCACAATTGCACATATAAACAGCGAATGCAATAAGATGTTACAGTTTAATATCACAATTGTCAGGGTATAAAACTTCTGCCATCCTTCACTGCAAAAAAAAAAAAAAAAAAAAAAAAGTTTTCTTGCATAGTATTTTTTTAGTGTTGTTTTGTATTAAAAATGTCTAAAATTCTTAAAACAAGATACAAGGAAACGATTATTTTTCTTATCGCACTGGAATATATTTTTTCTTGTTTTAATTTTTATACATTTTTCAGTAAACACATACATTTTGTTACTTAATTGTATTTTGATTTAAGAATGTTTAGATGTTTGTACAGGAAAACAGGAGAAAAATACTGAGTAAGAAACTCATATTGCAGAGTTGGGTTACTAATTTATCAATTTTTCAGTTTGAGGTAAACATGAAATTGCATTTGCAATGGATTTTACTTCCATAATGCGACATATGAGTGCAACAGGTTATTGGGAATTGCTTAGTGAAAAGTTCAGTCCATGGACATGAAAAGTGAGTTTGGAGTGGATTATTATGAACAAAGACTGAAGGTCAAGTTCACCTTCCAGAGCATCTCCACATTTTTACTTTCAGATCTATTGCTGTAACTTTCCATATATTACCATTAACTACCATTGGCAAGATTTTACCTGCAACAGTTGCCTAAAACTACATCTATTTGTCTATTAGTTAACATTAATCAATGCAAGATTTAAGACCGTTTTTACTTGGAGTAGCCTAACTTGCACTAAATAAGACCAGGATTGTGTATTAGGAAAGTAAATAGAGTCCATTTAATATTATACATTATGTTTGATTAAAAGTCACAAAAATGTAGACACTTTAGACTGTTTGAAAGGTCTAAATTGCTCTTATGAAAGTGTGGTCAGATGTGAGAATTCACTGTCATGTGGACACAGCTCTGTTCAGATACATGATTTTATATGTAAAGCCAGATGACGGTTTATATATATATAATAATGCGGAAGCTTCCAACTGTGTCTAAGTGTTAATGTAGCATCAAAAAGTGTTTTAACAAGAACACACAGATGGTGCATACATCCGTAGTATCATGACTTCTCAAAGCGTTCTCAATCTGTCTTTAGTACCGCGTGTCTCTCTTTCCATCCGCTGTCGTTTCCCATGCAAGCCATCCAATTAAACGTGGTTCAATGAAACGTCAGATTAGGCTGGTGTGGACTAAATGGATCCGGATTTGTGTCTATTTCTGCTGACCCAAACCCAGCGAAAGCTCTGATGTGGATAATGCTGCTGTGTCCTCTGCCTGGTATTCATTTCGGCTGCAATAGCTATATATACTAATATTTGTTTGTGTGTGTATACGTGCGAATCACAAGATGATAAAAGGCTGTGACTCAATTAAATATATATTAGGGCTGTCAAATTGATTAATCGCATCTAACATAAACGTTTGTTTATATAATTGTGGTCAGAATTAATGGCACCCCTGGTAAATATGATCAAAAATGGCTGTAAAAAATAAATCTGCATTGTTTATCCTTTTGATCTTTCATTCAAAAAATGTGCAAAAATCGAACCTTTCATTGAAGTAAAAGAATTGAAAGTGGGGGGAAATCACATTATGAAATAAATGTTTTTCTCCAAAACACGTCAGCCACAATTATTAGCACAATTTTTACAAGTAAAATATCTCTGAAGTATATCCCCATTAATATTTACCTTTTTTTTTTTTAGCACACCAGGGTGACTAGGAACATGAAATTGTCCAGCTATGACTTCTTGTTTCACTGGAGTTTAAATATGAGGAAACACAAAGGCCAAATTCCCTGAATCATCCATCACAATGAGTAAAACCACAGAGTATAGTTCTGATGTGCAGCAAAAGATTGTTGAGCTTCACAAAATAGAAAGTGACTGTAAATATATATTTATAAAGAATTGAAATTCCCCATTTTGACCATCAGGTCAATAATTAAGAAGTTATAATCAACTAAAGATGTTACGAATCTGCCAGGAAGAGGATGTCTATATTGTCTTAATGGACGACGAGGAGGAGAGTTTGAGTGTCCAAAGACTCTTCAAGGATCACAGATGGAGAATTGCAGAGATAAGTTGAGTCTTGGGGTCAGAAAGCCTAAAAAATTATATCAAACAACCCCTACATCCCCACATGTTGTTTGGGAGGTTTTCAAGAAAAATGCTCCTTGCTCCTCCAAAAACAAATTCCAGCATATTCAGTTGTCAGACACGACTGGATCTTCAAACGGGACTGGGATCTGTGGTCAGATGAAACTAAAAACAGAGCTTTTTGGCAGCAAACACGCTAGATGGGTTTGGTGCACACAAGGATAAAAAGTACCCCATGTGTACAATTTAATATACCATTGGATCTTATATGTTGTGGGCATATTTTTCTGCTGGAGGTCCTGGACTTCTTATTCAGATACATGGCATCGTGGATTCTATTAAATATCAACAGATAAAAAATCAACACCTGACGCCTTCTGCTAGAAATCTTATAATGGGCCGTGGTTGGATCTTCCATCAGGACAACGGTGCAAAACAAACATCAAAATCAACACAAAAATGTGTTAGGGAGCACAAAATGAAGCTTCTGCCATGACCGTCCCAGTCCCCTGACCTGATGAGTGGAGTGAACCGAAGGAATGATCTCTGATCTCTGGTCAGTTGTTCTCCAAACTCATCAGGCGTTATAGGAGAAGACTCAGGGCTGTTATCTTGGAGATTGCAAAAAGTATTTAATAAAAGGGTGCCAACAATTGTGGCCAACGAGTTTTGGAGAAAAACATTTATTTCATAATGTGATTTCCCCCCACTTTCAATTCTTTAACTTCAATGAAAGGTTCGATTTTTGCCATTTTTTTTGAATGAAAGATCAAAAGCATAAACGATGCAGATTTATTTTTTACAGCCATTTTTGATCATATTTACCAGGAAGTATATATATATATATATATATATATATATATATATATATGATGTACACACTTATATATTATATAAACACAAACAAGATTTGAACTCACTTTATATATATATATATATATATATACACAGTGTATATATATATATATATATATATATATATATATATATATATATGTGTGTGTGTGTGTGTGTGTGTTAATTTTTTTTATTATTGTCACAGCCTTTAACCATATTGTGATTTGCATATATTAAATAAAGGATACTTCAAATTGATAATATTTAATATTTATTTAAATCATATTTATGTAATTAAATCACAGTTTTACCATATTGCAATTCGGATTGTAATTTGGTTAATTACTAATTGTGCAATCGAATAGCGTGGTATTAGTTTCACTTTTTGCATGGTATATTCCAATGGTAAAACCATGATACTGTTTTGTAAGCGATGAGTCTCGCTTTGCTGCTGATAATGTGTAGTATTTTTGAGCGAGAATGTGTGTTCTCTGAGCTTTAATCACTGTGTGCACTGTGCGTGTGTGTGTGTTATGCACTCTCACTCACTCCATAGTGCAGATATTAGTCAGCCGTCCCCACTGAAGGTCACACGAGGTGCACTGGGCTCGAGCGCTTCTGGTCCAGTTGGCAGCATGATGAGTCCCTGGCACCCTCTCCGTCAGTGTGTGTGTGTGTGTGTTTGTGTTCCTGCGGCAAACCCATCCCTCTCACTATTAAACCATAATGACTGGCGTAACGCTGCTCGCATCATTCAGAGGGCCTTGTTCTGATAGCTCCCCATAGTTTCTCTGCTTTCCTAACAGGACTAGAGGGAGAAAACAAAAGCGCTCCTACAGAAGCCCAACATCATAATCTGCTCGTGGTTTACGACCTGTGGTGGTGTCGTGCCAAATCCGACCTCTCGTGAAAACACGGCCCCTGTTGAACCGCTTACGCCAGCTGTTTGTGTTTGATCATGTAAATAGTCATTTTTAATACCCAAAACAAAAATATGTTTCCTTCCTTCCAAAATGGATTTCAAACAGATGATAAATACAGTCGTCAACATTTGAAGTGGATCAAAACCTTTCATCACAGTTATACATGAATTTTGAACAAAACCCGTTCTTGTCTTATGACAACTTTGATGAACTTTTTTAATCCACTTCAAATGTTGACTACTGTATATGTTGGAGACAGCACTGCTTAATGAAATATATTTTTCAATTGTTTAATCATTCAAATGCCAAAATATATGAACAATGTACTGAAAGGGAAATTAAATAAATTCTAAATGTATTATCCTATATAGCAAAACATGTTTTTCCAGTCCAAAATAAATTTCAAATAGATGCTAAATACATGTTGGAGACAGCACAGCTTAATGAAATATTATTTTCAAAAGATTTTTTTTTTTTACTATGCTTATAATAATAGCAAATGGATCAATTTGAATTAAATCGTTTTATGATTTGAGGAGAAAATAAAAACTGCAAACATTCTCTTTCCAGATTTTTCCAGATTCTCTTTCCTTCTTGGAGTTGTATGTGTGCATACTGAGATTTAAAAGATCAATTTGTGTATTTTAATGGTTAAGACTACAACAATCTATATTTTAGGCTTTTATTTTCTCGAATTAGGCACCGAATATTAAACCCAAAGAAGTAATTTAGGTGTCCAGGGAGATATAATTTGGCAAACACAAGCTTGTGTTATTTCATTGGCGCCTGTAGATCAGAGAAGTGTGTTGAGAGTGATACTATGAAAACTAATGTCCACAGGGATTCTGCAGCTGATGTCTATGACTGTAATACGTAAAGTCTCCTGCTAATGAGTATAACCCTTTTACAGTAATCTGATACATCAGTGACGATGTTGTTGAAGCGTTCCTTACAAATATTGACTTGTTGTGCAATAAAAGATAACATTGGCATACAAAATTACACTGTTTTTTGTTGTTTTCGTTTGAGTCCTGTCATGTTTTTTCCCCCAAGTCAAACTACTGTAATTTGGTGCATTTACACCATCAACCAATTTTTTAATATATCGTTGTATGTGTAAATAGGTTTTTGCATACAATTTGGGTCTCTTTCTGGTTCTAAATAAGATCTGTATATGATATTTGACATAATGACCTACTTTTAAACACCCCTGATCCTCTTGATTGGGATATATACTGTATATGTTAAACTATTTTTTTTTATATACTTTAGATACTCACATACATCATTTTTCTCCTGACAATATGACACAAAATCTAATTTCACAGCACTTTTGATGAATGGCTACGCTATTTTTAATTTTGTCATTTCATCTGAATATCAGTATTGTGAGATTTAGAGCCGAAACAGTTTTGAGGATAATTTATGGCATTGTATTATGTTGAATATATATTTTTTTGTGTGTGTGTCTGTTTGTTAATGAGGGATTTGTGGACACATCAATGTTTTTAGATTTGTGGAGTAAAGTTTTATAGTTTTATTTTGAAGTAAAAGATAATATGAGACCCTTGGGGTAAGATGGGCCACCAGAAATGGCACAGAAGGCCCAAAGTAGCATGTTATTAGTAGTGATATTATTGTTTGTTTTTTTTTTCAATTGAATACTTATTGTAATAATGGAGTTATTGTTCAGTATTTCCATGAATTACATTCTAGATATCTTCAATTTCATTAAAACCTATAGGTAAGTTGAGTGAAATCATTCAATTTGCATTCATAGTGTTGCTATTATGACGTATCTTGCCTGATCATAAGTCATAGAATCATAGAATAATTTTACCTTTGAGATAAATCTCTTTTATTGGGATTCTGTCATCAGTTATCCACTTATTATCAACTAAATTGTCAAAATAAAATGTTAAGTATTTAGTGTATATATATATATATATATATATATATATATATATATATATATATATATATATATATATATATATATATATATACCCAGACAGCAATATAGTATCGGCCCAGATCCGGGCCACATCTGGACAGATGTGGGCCGGATCTGGGCTGACAGTATGTTGCTGGGTATATATATAAATGTCATTAATGTAAAATACTATATCAACTATTGTATTTAAAATCTTATTTTGACAATTTAGTTGATAATAATTACTATATATAATAGTGGTTATCTTACCCCTCTTTTAATATTTGACATTTTCTGCTATAACAACTAAATTAGCAAAATCTATGTTATTATCTATTAGCAAACTTATATCTAAATATGTTGCAATTGAAAAGAAAATCCACATTGTTCTTAAGAGGGGCATCTTCCCCTACATTTATAATGGACATTGATCTGGCCTCATCTGCCATCTTGGGTGTTTTTTGTCATGGAGAAAAGCACATTTGTTGCCTGACACGAAGTAACAGAAGATTCCCAAACCATCTAAGATTGTGTGAGGAGTGCTCCTACCCAGCAAGCAAAATCCATCATTTCACAGTCTAGGTTAACTATAGACCCTATATAGTCCGGCTATGAGTAACCCACTTTATAGCCAAAATTACCTTGAGTTTGGTTACATGTCATTTTTGCCAAAATAACTTGCGAGATGTATGATATTCCAAAGATGTTTGTTCATTTCTTCACTCATTTCATTTCTTTATCTAATTGATGACTAGTCTATTCTCGGGCGATGGTTTACACGTCTAGTACATTTTCACTGACAGCCCAAATTTTGCCTTGTTTTAGCCTAGATGCCTGGGCTGTGTTTGGGCGGCTGTTAGACGTAAATGTAAAATTGCTTGCTGGGAATGATGTCTCAGAAGGCTGCTTACGTAGGCATCTTGTGGGATGTGGTACAGAGCCTCTCTCTCTCTGTAGACGGTGGCTGTGTGCTGCATCAGTGATGAGGTGTCTGTCTCAAAGCCTCACAAAGCGGAGTGTGTCAATGCCGAGGTCAGCCCAAGGACTCATCCCAGTAGTGTGGACACACACACACTGATATCACACTGATACACACATATGCAGGATAGCTCTATTAGTGGTCCTGTTAAACCGTGTGTGACGCTCGGGGCCATGTTACTCATGCAGATTCATGTAGCTGGGAAAACTAGGCCAATATTTACATCTTATTGGACAGCATGATGAATTAGAGATTTTGAGGTTTATCACACTGATAAACAAGGGCTAATTTAATGGTTGGGATTTACAGAATCACTCTCAAGGAAAACAACCCTCTCAGTCTCTCTCTTTTCTGGTTGTTTTCATCGTATCCTGTTGGCCTATTTCCATAAATCAGCTAACTTTTCCACTTTTGTTTGTTTTCTTTCTTTCTTTTTTTTTTGCTCCTTGCATAATCTTTTTGATAAATAATGAAAAGATCTTCCAGAATCCAGGCAGAGAGATTCACAGATGTTCTGCTCCGGCTGTCTCAGGCTCATTCATCACTTGGCCGAGTCCAGCCTAATTCTTAATGTCAAAATTAGCATTTCATCACTTAGCCCTGAAATAATGGAAGAAGTGGAGAGGACGGGCAGAAGACAAAGAGGACGTGACAAGGGGAATTTAATCATCAGCGGTGTTGAGGAACTGCAGTCGTACAACAAAGAACACTAGTGTACTGCTTACTGCACATTATACTGTAAAATTACTATTTTAGTATGTTAAACTGTGCACAGTAGCTCTTAAGCCTGGAACACACCATGCCGACAGTCGGCCGTCGGGCAGTTTCCGTGCGTCGGCCGACTAAATCTTCTCAGTGTGTTCCGCACCGTCGGCTGAAATTGGTCCTCGTCGGCTAACGGCCGATTCGACATGTTGAATCGGCGTCGGGCCGTCGGTGAAAGAGGGAACTCTGATTGGCTGTTCAGCTTAGTGAACGAGGCAGTGCACGATAATAATAGCAAAACAGCGAAGTCCAAACGGTACAGACAGAAGGCTGTTCTAATGATATGTCATCTTACCTGAGTGTTCCTTGGCGCATAATTCAATATTAACACGAGAGGAGTGGAATAAAGAAAGTGTTTAGCAGGATTGATATTCAAAACGGTAAGCATGTAGTGCTTTGTTTACGGTGTGTGTATCTGCAGCCGGCAGCGTCGGTTTCCCTTTTTGAATGACGAATATAGACGAATATATCTGCAGAAATAGACGGTTGTCTCATTTACACGCATGCGCAGAACGCGCTTTCTAGCTAACAGTCGGCAGTAGTTCTCTCGGTGTGTTCAAGTGCAGCTTTTAACCCCGACGCGAGGCAACACAGTCGGCTTTCATCAGCGCTAGTTCGTCGGCGTCGGCTTGGTGTGTTCCAGGCTTTAGGGGAAAAAAAAGGTCTTAGTAGAAGCTGAAAGCGATCTGTTATGGATCATTTTGTGGATTATTTTTAATGAATTAATTAGTTTTAACAAATTATTTTAATAAAATATTATGAATTAAACAGCTCGTAAATATACTTTATCACTAGAAAAATTGAAATCTAAACCTGAAAGTATTGTGCAACCATTTAAGACATATTTCTTCTTAAAATGAACCTTTTTGGCATAAAGGGTTCTTTAAAAGTGAGTCAAGAACCCTAGAGTTCTACATAGAACCTTTTATTTTCAGAGTGAAGCAACGTTTTATACAGTAGCCTACTATGCTACGTTTTGTCACATATGTTTTGTTAGTTATATTGTATTTTTTGTTTCTTTAACCAAATATATATATATATATATATATATATATATATATATATATATATATGTGTGTATATATATATATATATATATATATATATATATATATATATATATATATATATATATATATAACCAAATATTTGACTATTTTCAAACAGGTTTCCCAAACTCGGACCATTAAATCAACCTGGCTATGTTTGGAATGGAGTAGTTTCTACATTGTAGTCACATTCAGTAACCTCATCATGATGCAACTAAGTGGTTTCCATTAATTTGCTTTTTATTTAATTTATTATTAGCAGCTTAGAGATCCTCTAAAATCTATTATTTTGCCTTATGGAAAGTCATATGGATTTGGATGAACATGTATGGGTGAGTAGGCCTATGAAGAGTCATTTTTGGTGAAATTTTTTTTGGGGGTGCGGGGGATTCATGAAATATTAAATCTAAATTGCTTAAATAATACAATAACAATAGAATTTTGCCTTTTTAATGTTTAACAGTTTAAGATGCAGAGCTTCTGTTCCCAGTCGCTTTTGATAATAGCGTCTGCTAAATGGATAAATGTAAAATGTTATTGTTGTTTTTGGATCAGAACAGCTCATGGTCACTTTAAATATTTGTTACATGGGAAGGAGCAGTTTAGAGACTCTCTAAAATCTATAATTTTGCTTTATGGAAAGTTATGTGGATTTGGAACAACATGTATGGGTGAGTAAATAATGAAAAGTCATTATTGTTGAACTGTCACTTTAAGACAATTGCTGGGATGCTTATTTTGTTTGGTTCATGAAATATTAAATCTGAATTGTTTGAATAATACATCAACTCTTTTTTTTAAGTTGAGGAGTTTAAGATGCCGACTCAAAGCATTATAAATTCCTCTTCCTAATGCAGGTCATAATGCAGAAAGCCGGGTCCAAATGTGTGAAATAAAGCTCAGTCCAGAATTTCTGGGTCATTACTCCACGCTCAAACAAGCACAACACCGTAGTAATGCATTACCGTAATCAAAACAACATAATTCACCACAAGTGCTCCAATTCATTATAGAGTGGATGGCCAAATGGAGGCCACATTTCCAAAGATTACATCTTCATCTCATCTACTGTGTGGAGGCTCTGCCAGCGGTCAGCTTTACTGAGCACGTGGAGGGTGTTTATGGTAATTATCCTCATTGGCAGCACTCAGTGTTTCTCGAAATATACTTTAGCACAGAAAGAGGGAACATGTGTAAGGTGCTTTGTCAGCAGCAAGCTCCAGCCGGCAGGGAGAGACGATAAATGCTTGTCCTCCCTGAGGAGCCGTTCAGACACTATTCCACAACAGTAATACCTGTATTCAGCTCGAACTGACAAATATATAAGTGGCAATTACTTAAAGGGATAGTTCACCCAAAAATGAAAATTCTGTCATTAATTACTCACCATCATGTAGTTCACGTAAGACAGGGTTTCTCAAACTCGGTCCTGGAGGGCCACTGTCCTGCACAGTTTAGCTCCAACCCTGATCAAACACACCTGAGCAAGCTAATCAATGTCTTCAGGATCACTAGAAACTCACAGCTAGGTGTGTTTGATCAGGGTTGGAGCTAAACTGTGCAGGACAGTGGTCCTCCAGGACCGAGTTTGAGAAACCCTGACATAAGACTTTCATTCATCTTCAGAACACAAATGAAAAACCTCTTTCAGAAGCTCAAACGTGATGCGTAACATGAGAATGAACCTCATTGGTTCTTGCTGAAGCTCAAACGTGCTGCGTAACATGAGAATGAACCTCATTGGTTCTTGCTGAAGCTCAAACATGATGCGTAACACGAGAATGAACCTCATTGGCTCTTGCAGAAGCTCAAACATGATGTGTAACACGAGAATGAACCTCATTGGTTCTTGCAGAAGCTCAAACATGATGTGTAACACGAGAATGAACCTCATTGGTTCTTGCTGAAGCTCAAACGTGCTGCGTAACACGAGAGAGAACCTCATTGGCTCTTGCAGAAGCTCAAACATGATGCGTAACACGAGAATGAACCTCATTGGCTCTTGCAGAAGCTCAAACATGATGTGTAACACGAGAATGAACCTCATTGGTTCTTGCAGAAGCTCAAACGTGCTGCGTAACACGAGAATGAACCTCATTGGTTCTTGCTGAAGCTCAAACGTGCTGCGTAACACGAGAGAGAACCTCATTGGCTCTTGCAGAAGCTCAAACGTGCTGCGTAACACGAGAATGAACCTCATTGGCTCTTGCAGAAGCTCAAACGTGCTGCGTAACACGAGAATGAACCTCATTGGTTCTCGCACATCAATCAAACATGCTTGAGCTTCCGTTCACCATAACTGATGTGTGAGTTGATGAATGTTTCTTTGTAAATAAAAGCTTAAATTCAGTCTGTTCATCATATAAAGCGATCGTGTCTCTTCAGAAAATTTGGACTAAACCGCTCAATTCATATGGATTAGTTTTACGATCTCTTTATGAACTTTTATTCATCAAAGATATCTTCATTTGTGTTCTGAAGATGAACGAAAGTCTTACAGGTTTGGAACGACATGAGGGTGAGTAATTAATGACAGAATTAAAATTTTTGGGTGAACTATTATGGAAAGCAAATTATGGGAAGCAAATTATTATTTACAGTGAACGGAGGGTTTTTTTAAGGCACACTATGCAGTTTCCGTTTTTCTCAAACAGCGACCCCTAGAGTCACTGTGGAGTTCTTGTACTTGTATTTAACGTTACTGTCGTAAATACCACTCACGCAGAGCTGTCTCTGCACTCTTCCGACCGCGCTTTCGTCGTTTTCTTCGTCGACTCTGCCATGATTCACGTCTGAAATGCGTGCTAGTGTCTTCCATAGAGGCTGCTTCATATGTTGTTGATGTATGTGATGATTCGCCCAACTACAAGTTTGTTTACCATCGAAATGATTTCGAAGCTGTTATATTAAAGCTATAGTAGGTAATGTTGGAGAGCTAGCAAGAATTGAAAGCGGCACCTCTTCTAAGCTCCACCCCCTCCCGTCAGTACTCCGTCCAAAGCTACGCCCCCACAAACATGAACGCGCATCCACAGTCGGAGTCAGCTGCAGGTCACAGGAAAGCCGAGTATTTCAGCACATTATGGGCATCAACCAAACTACTTCATGTCTCATTCACCTGTAAGTAAACTATATTATTATTACAATGAATGCAAAAAAAAAAAAAAAGCATGGCTATTGTTAGTAATGTTACTCGCAGCTTTCAGGCTAACGTTACACGTTTGGTGTTGTATGAACTCTGAAATGTAGCTACGTCTCTTTGGATAAAAGCGTCTGCTAAATTAAATGTAACAATGTAACGTTTTGTTTTGTTACTATCACTGGCAAACGTGAATTTTCTGTTTTTATATATCTTCATTATTTTGGTTGTTAGAGCTTCCACGACGAGAGCATTGGATCTGATCCTACGTACAGTCCGCGTAGCATATATCATGGAAATAACAAATCCCCCCGAAGCAAAACAAATATTACCTGTCCAGCAGAAAGACCGCAACCTCGGCATCGCTTTTCAGGCCCTTCAGCTCCCTCAGTTGTCTCCACCGTTCAAATGCTGCACCAATGTTGACGCGAGTTTGTCCTCTGGCTTTATCCAGTGCCTGTTTCGTTGCAGCCTTTTCTGCCTCCGATTTTCTTTTTTTAGGCTTTTTATCAGGGCGAGCAGTTACCAGCAAAGCTGGCATTGGTAGTTTTTGCTGCATTTTCTCTTCCATTGTGCCGCAAACTCCTGCTTACTCGGTGTAGTGAGCTGAATATTTCCGGGAACGGTGACATGTGATGAGTGCACGCAGGGCAGTGCACGCAGTGGGGCTCGGGCACGAGACATGAAGGCATCTGATTGGTTCTTTACATTCGCACCGAGTGGCAGTGATTGGTCAGAGTTTTTACTGTCCTGCAGCTGCTACAGAGGTCTGATTGTTTTCATTCCTTTTTCAGTGAACACATAATGTATTGACTACTCTCAGGATGGAAGGACCATTTCACCCAGTATAAAAAAGTGTTTCTGAACAGGATTACCTACTATAGCTTTAAGGTACAAATCTTGCATAGTGTGCCTTTAAACAGTTTTTAGTGTCAGTTTCAAGATGCATCAGAGCAGCTGGATATAGGCCAACAATTAAAAAGATACGCACGAACGTGTCCTTTGTCAAGCTGAGGTGTTTTGGTGGAGAATGCAGGTAATGAAGAACTGGCACAGTGTGTGAAGAGCCTGTAAATGTCTCCGTGTGACCTAGACTAGAGGACTGTAGTGTAGTGTCACTCTAATTTCTCACTGTGATTCTGGAAGGGATCGACTTAATGAGAGAGAGAGAGCTTGAATGATAGAAAGAGAGAGGATAAAAGTGCTGGTGTTCTCCCTAGGGATTCTCTTTAAAGGCCCGGCCTCGCACAATCCACCGACAATACACTGAACGCCTGAATAAATCATGTTTGCTTCCTCAGGCTGACCCCTTTCCTGTCAGAGAGAGAGAGCGTGAGCCGTCGGTCTTCTTCTCTTCGCCTGCCCCGTCCGTTTAAAGATTTGAGTGAGGGCTTTTGATCGGCTAATTACTCCACAACAAAACGCAGCTTTGAACTAGGTGCGAGCGCGAAATGAATAGATGTGAGTGAGTGTGTGTGCTTGCTTTCAGTTGATGAGATATTTCGGCAAATGTTTCGTACGACACGAGTCATTGAATGTGAAGCACGAAGGTCTTATGACGTCAACGGTGAGTCAGACACCTTCAGGCCACATAAATTGATTTCCCTGCAAATCACCAACGCCACCTAATTCCACGAAACTGATCCATTCAATCAACATGAGGAATCGCTCTCGAGAACCTTTGTCCTTGATATTCTCTCTTAATGTGTTTGCTTAAATGTTTAAGAGTTTCCGACAGGGCTATAACGTGTTTTAAACCTATACGCTTTGCAGTGAGAAGGCAACCAGAGGTCATTTGCTTTCGATCTTCAGAGACGTGAATGACAGCAACTGTTGGGCGCTGCAACAAATTTGAGGAAAGTTTAACTTTATGCAAATGAGCAGTGGTGCAGTGCAGTGTTTCAAAATGTAAGATATGTTGCTTTGGACTGTTAGGGTTCGTAGAATAAGTTGACATGTACTTGGAAAGTTACTTATAGTCAGAAGAATATCTGTTGAAGGACCATCATAATAAAGTGTTAGCAAATATATTGCAGACAGCTTACTAATACTCTAATCACTGCTAGGTGACATGTAGTTGCAAAATTACTTATTGTTAGTAGAATCTCTATAGTGGACTATCAAAATAAAGTGGAAGGCAGATTTGTTGCTATCATTTGCAATGAAAGCTATCCCATAATGCACTGTGCAAGTGAATGCAAGTTCAGTGAACAAGTCCAATTAAAGATGGCAGATGAAGCCAGAGATCTCATTCATTTTTTATTTTTGACTCAATATTTGTGTGCTATTTGTGTAATATTTTGTTATTCTTATTAAAGGATCATGTAGAGTTGCACAAAACTCTCTTGTAATTATTTATGTCAATTCTCCTGTGTGCTTTGCACATGGAACATTACATGTATGATGCAGAGTTGCTTATGTACAGTTTCAAATCTGTCACTTTAGTCGTATTAAATAGTCGTATTAAATTAGGATGTATTACTGTAACTCATTATAATGCCATGGTGTCAAGTCATAGGCATGGCCTGAACTGACAAATGTTTACTGACCTTGAATGCAATGTAAGTCATTATGGATAAAAGCATGTGCTAAATGCATGAATGTAAATGGATGATGTGACAGAATTAATAATGCATGGAAAAAGCATATCAGAAATAATGTCAGTTTAAGTTTAATTCTTGCTTTGATAATTGTTCAAGATCTGCCTCATTATGCACTGCTGCAATCTATATACAATTGCTTTTCCTGCCAACATGTTCATTTTTAGTAGCCGGAGAACTGATTTATTGTTGAATCAACATGTTAACAAGATTTATTTATTTTTTGTACTGGCAATACATCCCACTTGCGGTCAGATTTTAAAAGGCTACAGTATATCCGGATGTGTTGTCAACCAGGTATCAGCATGCTAATGAACTCTGAATGAGTCTGTCAGGATTCAGTATTCTCCAACTACCTCTGCATGATGTGTTTTCCATACTAATCATTCCCTCTTGCATACCATTTGCATAAATGAGTCTCAATATTTGTCACTTCAATAATTTATAAATTCAAATTGCAGTGCGAGATATATGCAGTGTAAAGCCTGACGGTACAACATCACATCAGCAGTCTGTGACACAAACTTCAAAAGAAAACTAACTTATGACAGCTGACACGTTCAATGCCACACTGTAATATTGTCAATTTTAATATCATTTTTAAAGTGCCCCTATTATGCTTTTTTTCAAATATTACCTTTCATGCAATGTGTAATATAGCTGTCTGGGAATGTTAAAGGTCACGACAAAGTAATTGTCTCCTAAAAGAAAGAATCTAGATGAAACAAGTCAGCAATTCCAGTCTCACTTCCTGTTACACACCTATGTAACAATGTAACAAATTTGCATAATGCCAGCCTATGGTCTTCATTGGCTGCCCGTGAACAACATCTGCTTTGCCCCGCCCTCAAATACTTGTAGCTGAAACTGAGTTTGGTTCGTGTTGTCTAACTGTCGAGAAGACGCAGTTTTCTGCACTGCGAATCCAATTTCTAAGGATGAGGATTTGCGCTGGAATAGATACGGAAAAAATTGACGCCATTGTTACTGTTCGTATCACTGTGTATAGAAGTGCTGAGGAAGATCTGGAGCTGAAATTCCAACACGTGCTGTAAGCAGTCGACCAATCACAACAGACTGGGCCTTCTGACCAATCAGAGCCGAGTAGGCTCGTGGAAAGGAGGGGTTTAGAGAGACTGAATCCTTTATCGAACTGTTTTCAGACTCTTTGAAAAATGAGGCGATGTGCTACCCTGGAGTTCTCGCGAGAGCACAAGTTGAATTTGCTCAGCGAGTTTACTCTGGCGTCGAGTAATGATGCTCATTAAATATGCCCTTGTATCCGAGCTGCACCAATCACATCGGGTTATCTGATATAGGCGGGCCAGAGGCGAGCTAAACAGAAGACGACAGAGCTGTGACGTCTAAGTCATTAGTAAACATTGCAAGATGGCTATGGATGAACACCAGTTGTTTGAAACGGCTTTGGCCGCTACAATGAACGAGTTAGACTTGGCTTTTTCTCTAAAAGAGGAACAGAAGACGGCGCTCGAATCGTTCCTTTGCAAGAAGGGCGTTTTTGCTGTTTTGCCGACCGGATACGTCAAGAGTCTAATCTACCAGTTAGCTCCGCTGGTACACTCTAAAAAATGCTGGGTTGTTTTAACCCAAATTGGGTTACATTTTTTAATTGTATTTTTTTAATTCAACGTTTGACTTTGTCCATATTTGACCCAAATTTGGGTTAAATCAACCCAGCATTTTTTTGAGTGTAGCAAAGCGATAACTTTTTGTGATTGGTCGTAGTGTTATCCAATTGCTTGCAGAGAGTTTTTCAAATGCATGCTTGGTGCCGCCCCTCGAGCTGGCCGATTTTCATTAGTCGACGCCAGACCATTAATCTTTCAGATTTAGGTCTGGATTTCCAGGCTAGCGATGTGCAATGTATATAATGAGCAAATTAAAGTGTTTTTTGATATTGGATGCATGTGAACCTGTTGTAGGAGACTTTAAAACAAAATTAGGATCCTTTAAAATTGCATAATAGGGGCACTTAAATATAATTTCAGATTAGTATGCATAGACAACTATAAGCAAAGCCCCATTCACACCAAGTACGATCACAATAAAAATCATTCTAAATATAAAAGAATAGCAGATTGACAGTTGGCTTCCAATCAAAATCCAACAAGCTTTAAAGAGCTCGAGCATTTAAAGCAGCAGACGACTTAAAGGATTAGTTCACTTCAGAATTAAAATGTCCTGATAATTGACTCACCCCATGTCATCCAAGATGTTCATGTCTTTATTTCTTCAGTCGAAAAGAAATTAAGGTTTTTGAGGAAAACATTCCAGGATTTTTCTCCATATAATGGACTTCAACGGTTATCAACGGTTTGAAGGTCTAATTCAGCTTCAAAGGCTCGACACGATCTCAGCCGAGGAATAAGGGTCTTATCAAGCCAAACCATTGCTCATTTTCCAAAAAAAAAAAAACATTTATATACTTTTTAACCACAAATGCTTGTCTTGCACTAGATCTGTGATGCGCCACACATTACGTAATCACTATAATTGATCAACATCAATTATTTTGATGGTTTAAGTGAACTTATATAGGGTCATTAAAAACAAATATCCCCTCCGGACATCACTTTTGGCCACTACTGTGCAATTCAGTGTATATTATATTTTATGATGTGCATTTCTTTTAAATCAAAGCCACAAAGTTGGTGTTTCTAATGTCCTGTTGAGCTATGGGAACGAAGTACGTTTGAAATGTGTGTCATGACAGCTTGGCCTAGACCAATAGAAACCAAGACAAGCAAGTCGTGCAAGCTTTTTGTGAATATTTGTGAACTGTAATGCAGCTTTACTGTGTCTGTCTTTGCAGTCATGTTCTGCTGCTTCACACAGAAGCTTAGATGATCATTTTCTGCCTGTTAGCGCATGTGCCGTCTGTGTTTGCTTCGGCACAAACAAACATCAGCTAACACCCTTGCAATTGCTGTGACTTTGTGTCGACCAGCTCTTACTTTCTAGATTCACGTCTCTCTATCTCTCTCCCCCCCGCTGTGTAATATTCAAAGAGTCAACTCGGAACTGATGTGATATTACATTTCAAATTCACAGCTGAGCTCCTCTCTCTTTCTAAGGCTAATGAGTTTTGGGACAGGGTTTTTGGCCCCTGGATTCATCTAATTTATTTTGCTGAATCAAGCTTTGGGTGTTTACCCGAGACAGAGCTCCTCTCGCTCCCTGTCGCCACAGATCCAGACGGATGCTCACTGACCGCATTATGCATATTGAATGGAAACATGGCAGGAGCGATCAGAAATCACCAGTTCCAATCTGATTAAATAATTCTAGGAATTATAATTTTTTTTCAGACCATGCAGAATTTCAAGGAAAAACTAGGCACTAGATTTCTAACACTGAATCTTTCAAAGATATTCAAATGTAGTTATTTTTTTCCAATTGCTAACACACAATTTTGCAAACTAGGCTGGTTTTATCAAAATACTTAACACAATTCACAAAACTACACACCCAAACTGCAAAATACCTAATATATCCTGCAAAATGAAGCACTGCAGCCAAAACTACATATAGCATTATCAAAATCAGACTTTTGCACGAAATGGCACACACTTCATTCATATTACCAGATTTTTGTCTAACCAACACACTGTTGGGCATAATGAAAAGCACTCTCATCTTTAGTATGCTTTGCCATAATACTAAAATAGTTCAAATTGTAGAAAATTCTTCAGATTGTTCACATGCACAGAAATATTTGCAGATACACACACATGCTGTTGAAACATTTTATTTTTTTATTTTTCACCAAACAAGTCAGTGCAACATATGCACAGCAGATATATTTACATTGGACTGAACAAAAATATGCTCACAAAAAAAACAGTAAACTGAAAAAGATTGAAGTGTTAACAATTAGGCATTGAGGTGTTTGGTCAGGTGCACATGTATCGGCCAATCAGATCATGCGTCATTTTGAATGGCAGTGTTTTGAAATGGCAAACATGTGACTTTATGTCAGATTGTTGTGTCTTATGCAGAGAACTGTGTTCAGTGTGATTAAAAAGTGCCATTTTGCATAAGGTTCTACGTTTGATTCAACTTACATGTTCTTTTTTTGGTAACACTTTATTTTGATGCTCCCAAACAGACATTCAACTGACTATAAATAACTTTGCAACTAGGCTACATGTCAACTTATTAGGGATGCACCGATATGAACCTTTTGGCTGATACCGATAACCGATAATTCTTTATATTTGAAAGCTGATAACCAATACATTGGCTGATAAATCTAAATCCAAGTTTTTATGTAAAAAATACAATCGCTTACCTAAGATCGTGCTGTATGGGGAATTGTCCTCTGGCTACCGTAACATCGGGGCACCACGAAAGCGGTACAAAGACTTGCTGAAGAAGTCCCTCACTGCTTGCTGCATCGATCACCGTCAGTGGGCAACACAAGCAGCTGATCGCGACTCTTGGCGGCGCACAGTCCATCAGGCCACCTCGCTCTTTGAAGATGCTCGCAGGGCCAGTATGGAGGACAAAAGGAGTAGAAGAAAAAAACGTGTCCCCTCAGCACCCATCCTGGACCAGACCTTTACCTGCAGCAGTTGTGGCAGGACCTGCCTGTCCCGCATAGGCCTCGTCAGCCACCAGCGTGCCTGTAGAAAACTTGGATTTCCTTCCCAAATCTTCGTTCACGAAGTCAAGCCATGATGAGGAGTGTTCTTGAAGAAAAACTTGACTTGAAACGAGTATGAAGTGTTTTAGTAGTTTTAGAGCATTTTGAATGTGAAATGAACTGCTGTGCTAAGACGAAAGTTGCTTAGGAGAACTGTGTAAAGAGTTTTGAAAAGTATTGAAAAATGTGTCCTAGTGATTGTGTAATAAATATACTATAATATGCTTATAAAATGTTCTGTACACATTCAATATACGCCTATGAACCCACATGAATTTAAGTCTCATGCAGCAAATCCAAAAAAAAAAGGCAAATGAACTATATTAAGTACTGTTTAAATAGTTTATTATGATTATTATTAAGTCTTTTTATCATATTACTGCTGCCAGCCTTTCATAATGCTGCACCATTTAAGTGTGGACAAATAGTGCACAGTCTTATATTGCTTTATTTTGGGAAGAATGAAAACAGATTCACTTTCTGTCCACGCAATCCCAGCAATCTGTGAGCTCTGCGGTCATTATTCCCTGGAGGACAAACAAACTCGGTGTCTAAAAGCTGAGCTTCAGAAAAAAAAACAAGGTAGAGGACATAATAGCAAACGAGACACTTTCGAATCGGTCTACTGTGCCATTCATCTCTCTTTTCTGTTGTCCTTTTGCTGCCGGGCCGCCTGACAGCTGCTTCATTCACCACACTGAGGAGGCTTTCATTATAGAGAAACCTGCTAATGTCTCACTTCCAGCGTCCCACACTGTGAGGACACCCGGTCCAGCAATGCAAATCTAAATTAAATTCCTCAGAAACACAATGACAGCTTGTCCATGCAAAACTCACTGCCATGTTGTTCTGTGGGGTTTTCAACATGTGGTTGCTACACACTTTATTTTGCAAATAATTTCACTAATGTGAACTAATTTCTGTGCTCTCTCTCTCTCTCTCTCTCTCTTTATTTTTATAGAATTGTATTAGTGCTGTCAAATCGATTAATCGCATCGATTAAAAGTGCCATCAAAATTATTGCCATCAAATCGATTAATCGTGATTAATCGCATAAAAGTTTGTATATACTATATGTGTGTGTGTTTGTATATATACATATACATATACAAACTTTTTTGCGATTAATCACGATTATTCGATTTGATGGCACTACATTTAATCGAGAATTACATTTAAGTTTAAGTTGAAAATCTCCCATTGATTTTCCATCACCAGATGTGACATTTTAATCAGTGTCATTTTATTATCATTGAGATATTATTATAGTTTAAATATTTTTGTATGTTCCGGTTTCATTTTAATCTTAGTTAGTTTTTATTTTTATTTTGTTGTGTCTTTGTTATTTTAATGTCTATATAATTTTATATATTTTTTTATTTCAGTACATCGTTAAACAATGAAAATGAGAAATGTTGTTTAAACTGGCAACTGAAATTTTAATTCAGTTAACATTTAAATTCAGTTAACCATTAATATTTATGGTTTTAACCATTTTTTTCATGGTTTTGTTTTAGTTTTACTTAACTATAATAACCCTGCATTCTTAATTGTGAATGCTCTTCGTTCTCATATATATTTGCACGGGGAATTATTATTAGTCTTTTCTTTTCTGCATCTATTTAACCAGCAGCAAAGCTGTCACTCTGAACCAAAGATTAAAACCTAAACTTACCTGAAATTGAACACTGTCCTTTTGCATTCTGCTTTGCAAGCAATGCTATTTCCCTCTATTTGATTAATAACAACATTTAAAATAATCTAACTAAAATATTATGCACATGGCTGTTGGCTGTTTTTTTAAAGGTCTCAAGAGGGCTGAAAGATCCTGGTGATTTAATATTAAAGCTCTCCAGATATCCAGGGCTCTTGGAATTGGATTATCTGCAGATGTGTGTTCTGGTTGTTCAAACAGCCCTCAGCATAATTACACACCTGTCCGCTCTGTTAGGATGTCCATTTTAATTAGGAGACTCCGGTTCTTTATAAGCGTTCATTCAGCCAGTGCAGTGTCCAGATGTTATATGAGTTTATTTATCACACTATTTCAAGTTGTGCGCTATGGTATGGTATGCAAAATGTCTGTTTTTTATTTTGACTCATTATTTCAGTATTTCAGAAAGTTTATGGCTGATAAAAAATAAAAAAAAACATTTATTTTCAACATGATAATTATACTGTACACTCTTATAAAAGTCCTTAAAATAGGGCACAATGTACAGTGTTAATATGATGGATTTTTCAGACTGATTTTGCACATGCTTTACTCTATTTTGAATTATGCATTGCACTGTGTTTGTGTTTTAGGGTTAGATAAAATGTCTGTAAACTTGTGTATGTGTGTTTGTGTGCATTAGAGATGAACCAATGTATTAATAATAATAATAATAATAATAATGCATTTTATTTAATGCCGCCTTTCATAACACCCAAGGTCACCTCACAAGCAATATACAGGTCACTGCATAAGACAATACACACAACAAACAAGCCACATATACAGATAAAGTGCATTAAAGACTCAATTCAAAAAGCTTGTATAAAAAGATATGTCCTAAGACGCGTTTTAAAAGTCATCAAGCAATCGCTATTGCGAACATCAAGGGGAAGAGAGGTCCATAGGTGGGCGGCAGCATAAAGATCTGGCACCCATGGTAGTTAGTCGAATCCGGGGTACCACAAGATATATTATTAATTTGAGCTTCAAAGGATAGTGTGCTATCCATGATGACACCCAAACTTTTAACCTGTGAAGAAGGTCAGATTGTCAATGTACAAAGAAAAACAATTAGATTTAGACACAACAGATCTAGTGCCAACAAGCAAAGCCTCGGTTTTGTTGCCATTTACCTTCAAGAAGTTATCTGAAAGCCAATCGTTAATTTCAGCAAACAGCTGGACAAAGATGGTGATGGAAAAGAACCAGTGGGTTTGGCAGACAGGTAAAGTTGGGTGTCATTCGCATAACAGTGAAAATTAATACCATATTTCCTCAAAATATAACCAAGAGGGTGCATGTAAATAATGAAAAAAGCGGGCCCAAGACAGAACCCTGAGGAACACCAGTGGTGATCAACTATGAAGATCACTGAGCTGTGGCCGCCGATATTTATCGGCCAATTTTTTATCAATTTAAAACCAGGTTTATAAATTATCTGCGTGACGTGAAGGCACTGATCTGTTGCATAATCCAATGTTTTTATCTGGGTAAAATAATTAAATACTTGCTAAAACTAAATTAAATCTGTACAAAACATTGTTAATAATATTTGAATAAAGGGTGAAGATGGCCGGACATCACTTCTGGCCACTAAAAAAATATTGATCTGGTTACATTTATCTTAGTAACAGACAGTAAAGGCTATTACTGGCCATCATTTTTAACGCTGACATCTCAGTGAATAAATCTATAAAGCCACTGACATCTGCTGCATTCTATCAAAATAAGTTTGACTCATATGCATTTGAAACTCAAACATCTAGATGAAAAATCAAGGCCATAAAGTGATTCACTTCCTCAGTGTTTTTTCTATTAGCATTCTAATTTCTTCTGCCCTTCATAGAACAAGAGAAGGTGGGAGAGGGTTTTTTGTGCATCTGTCCAGCGGCTGGGCCGCAGCCAAGTCAATTACCTCTGTGCATTTATCTTTCTGTCCTAATCTGTCTTTGCGGCTTTTGCTTATGCTTGATTTTGTCATTTCATTACAAACTAGATTTTGTTTTCTTATGCTGAAGAAACGAGTGCCGCTTTGCCAGTGCAAACCCAGTTGCCAGGGTTCTGGTTGCAAGGGCACTGCCTGTGTATCCCTGTGCTGGTTACTTTGACAAACATGACATTTCCTGTCAACTGGTCCATAACATTTACATAGAGCTGAGTCATACTGAACTACGACTGAATCCCCCATCACTCACTCACTGCCCGCTGTAGTGCACACTACAAAGGCTTTCTATTTATGGAGCTGGTTTGATCAAGCTCTGGAGGGAATCGCCGTCCATTGTATGATGAGACTCTCTGAGGTTTTCAGTTGTCCTATAATTCTTTTTCAACAAAAGGGTCAGTTAAAGGACGTGAATAACTTTCAAATTGTTTTGTTCATCCACATCAGAGGTGAAACTAAAAATTTTACTTGTATTTACTGTTTATTTTATATGAGGTTTGCTGGAATGGCTAACAGGATTGCTGATTTAGCTACAGTAAGTTATCAGTATGACTTGTTAGTTTGAGACCAGATGTTGGCAGTTATTTATAAACTTTTCTAATAATTTCTAATAATTTTTAATAAATATAATAATTCTAATAAAACAAATTTAAATAATTTTTCAGTTACACTTTATTTTGAGGTGTCGTTGTTACAGTGTAATCATATATTTAAGTACTGAGTAATATTAAGCAACTACATGTACTTACTATAGGGTTAGGTTGAGGGTTAGTTACATGTAATTATGCATAATTTACTGTTATTACTATGGTAAGTACATATGTAACAAGGACACTGTAAAATAAAGTGTTACCAATTTCTCTTATAATAACTTTTTTAAGAGGTCAGCATGGTGGGGCTTGTCAATTTTTTTGAAGTGTTGGAATGAGATTATTAACTTAAAGTGTTAGTTCACCCAAAAATTCTGTCAATAATTACTCACCCTCATGTCGTTCCAAATCTGTAAGACTTTCGTTCATCTTCGGAACACAAATGAAGATATCTTTGAGAGCTTTCTGTCCCTCCATTGACTGCTACGCAACTACCACTTTGACGCTTCAAAAAGTTCAAAAACTAATCCATATGAATTGAGCAGTTTATAGTCCAAATTTTCTGAAGAGACTTGATTGCTTTATATGATGAACAGACTGAATTTAGGCTTTTACTCATTTTTTTTATCCTACTTTTATAAATCTGATCAAACTAAAGACTCTTCTGAGATATGAAGGATGCAATACTATTCTATAGGTACTCAAGATTAACATGAGATGAGAAACTGTGTGTGTTATGTCCCCTTTAATGACAGAATATTTCTTTTTTGGGTGAACTATCCTTTTAATATGTGGATATTTGGATGCTTTTTTTTAAAGAAAATAGCTTCTGGAACAGAACGCAGTTTCATTCGAAGCCTAGTTGCTGAGCCTTTCCTTTCTTTCTTTAGCAGAGTCTCTGTGGAGGAAAAAGCTCATTGCTTTCTCTGAGTTAACTTTTGACGTCATTAATGCATCAGTGCCTCAAAGTCTTTGTTTTGAATATGCTGCACCACACACACACACAAACTCACACGTTTTGCTTGACCTTGCCATCCCTGCTTTGTTTAAGATCAGTCAGCCATGTTAAATGGATGATGCCAGCGATGTGACGTTTGCCTCCATCAGATAAAGTGTGACAGCCATTCAACATAAACCAATCAGTTAATGAAGTATTACAGACGCATCGCTGCGAGACATCCATATTCGCTGTAAATAACCTGCAAAAATATCTTTAGTACCAGGTGGCCTTTCTCTCTTTATGACGGTTCAGCTGAGAGGGTCAGAAATAGAGATCGTAAGCAAATTTGTACTGTAATTTTCCCTAAAGGTGCATGAAGGAGTCAGTCTGGTGAAGAGTAGGAGGATAGTCTGTTAGATCACACACTCCTGCAGGAGAATAAAGTCACTGAACCAAAGAATCACTGAGCTCACTAAGCCCCGCCTTAAACACAGTACTGACCAATCCTGCTCTAGCAACTGTTGCTGTCTGCTAAATAATCAGAGACTACAGAAATTCTGTGTGTTTGAATAGTTTTAAATACCCTGGTAATCAAGAGTTCTCGCAAGAGCACAAGTTGAATTTGCTCAGCGAGTTTACTCTGGCATCGAGTAATGATGCTCATTAAATATGCCCTTGTATCCGAGCTGCACCAATCACATCGGGTTATCTGATATAGGCGGGCCAGAGGCGAGCTAAACAGAAGACGACAGCACTGTGACGTCAAAGTCATTAGTAAACATTGCAAGATGGCTATGGATGAACACCAGGGGCACGTTCAAGTTCAAAACGGTGCGCAACCTTTTGCTACGGTTTCCGGGTTGAACGTCATGTTTCCTGGAAACGGCGTGCACCGGTGTGCAACGGGGTTTGAGATACGTTTTCTCTTGTTTGGTGGGTGTGTCAGAACTGCAGTCCAATCAGCAGCAACATGTATACAAAGCACGCGGTATTAAAGTGAACTCACACAATGGGTTCAAATGTGTTCGATGCAGCTCGGTATACGCAACAACTGAGGATATTAAAAGACATGTTTGTCGTAAGTTTTATTGAAAAAATATAGGATATCAACATAATGATGTAGTTGTTTATATTTTTAGCTTCATTGCAAGTGTATGACATTTGGTATAGAAATAAACAATGGTAATTAAGTGCTTTTCCTAAAAATGAGAAAGAAAATACAGGGTATTAAAACAGTATGAACTACAAATAAAATCAGTATGTGAGGCTAAATAGATGTGTTTTAGTCTGAATTAGGTCAGATGTGTGCTTCCATTTCAGTTTCCACAAATCCCTTCACTCGATTGGGATGTTCTCTTTTGTTCTGGGCGGCAAGTGCAGTAACTGTAACAACGGGCATATTTTGTAGTATTAAACACATATTTATACCGACTTCATCAGGCTCCGAATATTCTTCACAAAGAACACAAAGAATGGCCTTCTCAGCTGCCATAGTTGCAACTCTTGCGTCATCAGAACAGTGTGTTCAACGCATCACCGTTTCTGTTTAAAAAATGTTGTGCAACATTTTGTCGGGGCTGAACGCAGCCCAGTTGTTTGAAACGGCTTTGGCCGCTACAATGAACTAGTTAGACTTGGCTTTTTATCTAAAACAGGAACAGAAGACGGCGCTCGAATCGTTCCTTTGCAAGAAGGGCGTTTTTGCTGTTTCGCCGACCGGATACGGTAAGAGCCTAATCAGAGAATGTCTAATAAGGTTAGCTCCGCTGGTAGCTGGGGTTTATTGTTGTGATTGGTCGTAGTGTTATCCAATTGCGTGCAGTGAGATTTTCAAATGCACACTTGGTGCTGCCCCTCGAGCTGGGCGACTTTCATTAGTCGACGCCAGACCATTAATCTTTCAGATTTAGGTCTGGATTTCCAGGCTAAGTTTTAAAGTGAACTTTACAGAAATTTT
Organism: Squalius cephalus; assembly: GCF_949319135.1. Classification (NCBI taxonomy): domain Eukaryota; kingdom Metazoa; phylum Chordata; class Actinopteri; order Cypriniformes; family Leuciscidae; genus Squalius; species Squalius cephalus. The sequence goes on along the minus strand of NC_137128.1, from coordinate 43,908,382 downwards.
TCAAACATAGAGTAAAACATTCCTAAAAATGGTCATGTAAGATTAAGGCCATGTCCACACTAATACGTTTTCGTTTGAAAACGTATATTTTTCTCTCCGTTTTGGCCTTCCGTCCACACTGAGATGGCGTTTTTATTAATGAAAACTAAGCTTTTTGAAAACGCACTCCAAAGCGGGTACATTTGAAAACGCCGTTTTCACGTTGTAGTGTGGACTGTGAAACCGGTGGTATTTAAAAACGATGACGTAAATTTAGTCATGTGACGCATATTGCACCAATAGATATTCATGTTTATACCAGTATTGTGCCTGTTATGTGCTATTCACTTTCACACTGTTGCTAAAAATGTTCTACATTGCACACTCTTCATATCACAGTCTTGCAAAGATGACAGAATTTACTCACATTTGCTGTCCTGCGGCAATACGAGAGCAGTCGCGTTTTAGACCAAACATATGGTGACTGTGTGCGACCTGGACCACATCAGTGAATGGTGAGATATTTTACTAAATAAAATTATCCTTTCAGAAGAATTGCGCGATAACTTCATTATTTATTTTTCCACCTGAATCATATCAGTGATCTTTTGTGGGGATTTACGCATGCGCAGTAAGGT